>NW_006921626.1:2399443-2414061 GCF_000298275.1 Orycteropus afer afer | reverse complement strand
AAAAAAAAAAAAAAAAATCTCATTTCAAACTTATGAGCAGTTGTCTGTGTTCCAGGCAATAGAATGAAAAAATCACAGTTGGACAAGACATGCATTTGCTCTGAAAAATTCATTGGTCATGGAAATGACCACTCCAATCTATAAGGTAGAGCCTGGAGGAGATGTTTATAGTGCATGACCATTTCTCCCTGACTACGTTTAACAAGATAAAGGGTTGCCATCTAAATCGGACTCATCTCTCTTTAGAATTCTGAACTAGAGCTAATTGTTGTTGTTAGTTGCCATCAAGTTGGCCCCTGACTCAGGGTAACTTCATGCACACCTAATGAAATGTTGCGTGGTACTGCATCATTCCCATGATCGGTTGCAGATAAGACCATTTTGATCCATAGGATTTTCATTGGCTGATTTTTGGAAGTAGGTCACCAGACCTTTCTTCTTTGTCCGTCTTAGTCTGGAAGCTCTGCTGAAACTTGTTCCATATCATAGCAACATTAAAGACACTTACAAATTGCTGATGGCTACCTGATTTGAAACAATAAGAATTTGCACACTATGTCTTTTCACCTTGTGCATGGAGAAACAGAGGCCAAACTGTGGAGAGAGGAGAAAAAAATCAGAAGCATGATAAAGCAGGAGTATCTAAGTACTACCCTCATTGTTGATAGCTTCAGTCTCTTGTGAGACAGCTTTACCTGCTGCCCTTGGCTCCTGCTACCCTATAAAAATCCCTCCACATCTACTTGTTTACGTAAGTTACTTTGAGGGGATCTTGTTACTTGTCACCCAAAGAAACTTAGACTAAAAAAATAAAGCAAAGACCCTCTTCTGGGATGTATGGCTTTATAAATTTTATTGACATACATGGTCCTGTAAAGTCTGTCTTTATTGTGAGAGACACATTAAATATGGATATAGATACTTCATCCTCCAAATTATTGCTTGTTCTTGGGAAAAGCAGTTTTCACAGGAGATTGACTACTGAGACTGCAAAGACAGCAGCAGGGACATGCATGCAAGGGCGTTACCTAAAACAAAGAGGAAACCGATAACAAACTAAACTGAGTTTGACAATGCTTTTCTACACTGGACTGATTGTGTCTCGTATGTGCTGTTGTTCTAACCCTAAATTGAGAAAATAAACTGATGTTCCGAAGGAACTGTGCTTCTGGGGATAGAGACTACCTTCTATGGGCTAGGAGCTGCATTTTTTTCAAAAGGAAATGGAAATTCTCAGAACACGTCATATTGAGATGGGAAGATCCAGGGCCAGAAAGAAAAGACCCAGAAGGCAAGAAATCTATCTTTTGAGGGACATGCTAAATGTCTTTCCTCCATGTTAGGAAATATAAAACTGATTTGCACCACTATGAGGTAGGCAAGGAAGTATGCTGACTTCAGCCAGGGGATTCTTAGAACAGCCATATCTAACACTAGATTTACCTTTCTCTGCATTGTAATTTCCTTCTATTATATTAAAGTGCAGTCTAAGGAGCTCTGGTGGTGCTGTGGCTAAGACATTTAACTGATAACCAAAAAGTCAGTGGTTCAAACCCACCAGCCACTCCACAGGAGAAAGATAAGGCAGTCTGCTTCTGTAAAAATGTACAGCCTTGGAAATCCTATGAGGTCATCATGAATTGGAATCAACTCAATGGCAGTGGGTTTGGTTTTGTTTTTTGGTTAGTCTTAGTTTTGAGTGAGGGAAGAATCTGTGTAAAGTGGTAAAGGGGGAACAGACGTTCCTCCTTCTTAACTTTATAATAGCAACATTTATCAAAGGGAAGTAAAAGGTTCTAGAACTGCAGAAAGTGGCCAGCAGAAAGCTAAATGTTAACCCATGTCTGGAATGTTAGCCTAGTTTGGAAACAGGCAAAGAAGAGGCATAGGTCTGACATGAATGACCTGGGAACAAACATGAGGCAACTTTCTTCCAGTTACTACTCGCCAAGTGTTCTTAAAGGGAAGGAATGATTATGGCTAAGATGTTCAATGACATAGTTTCCTCTTCTGAGGACATAAGACTGAATCTCTAAGATCCCTTGCCATGGCCACAGAACATGGATATGATATAGCCACTTTACCTTGTCCCTAAAATATCCACGATATCCTGTGCTTGATCTCTCTTTGCTTACTGGTCAGTTCAGTGCAGATGATATGCAAGGAACTCCAAGGAGGCCATAGAGGACAGTGAACTACAAAGACTGAGGAGCCTGAATTCCTTAGCCATAGCTTGGAGGGGAACTGCCAGAACTGTTTTGAATCATGATGTGAGCAAAGAATAAACATTTGTTGTTTTAAACCACAGAGAATTTGAGATTGTTTTGCTACTGTATCTAACATTAATTATTCTGACTAATACAACAACTTAAAGAGATGTCTAAAGTCATATTAATACACAGATGAGGGCCTTTGAACCATCAGAGATTTGCTTTACACAAACATGATTCAGACGTAGATCATTCCCCCAAAGAACTTGCGATCCAGTAAGAAGCTTAGCAAAAAAGTGATAATATATGGATAAACAGAGAACTAATAAACAAAGCCATTTTTTTGTTTTAGACATTAGTAATGAGGTACAGAGCCAGCAAGAAATGTTTAAGCAAAGATTCTCATAGTATTATTCCCTTGGGAGAACTGTTAATAGTTGAGAGTTTGTTTTACAAGGGGTAAAGTCATTGAGATTCTACCCATGTCTTGATAGAAGCATCCATTTTTCTCTCTGATCTGCTAGTAGGTTTTGTTTATAATCTTTATTTCTACATTGCAATGGTTTTGTTTTCTTTTCCAGGGCTATTGGAAACATAGATGCATGGGACATCAAGCTCAATTGACGTAACATACTACACAAAACATTGTTCCACATCCTACTTTGGTGAGTAGTGACTGGGATCTTAAAAGCTTGCAAGCAGCCATCTAGATGTAACGGTGGGTCTCTCCTCATCCAGAGCAAAGAATGAAGAAAACCAAATATTCTTGAAAATAATTAGTCCAAGTGACTGGTACACCATATGATCCTCAGCCTATACAACTATGAGACCAGAAGAACTAGATGGTGCCCAGCTACCACTGTCAACCACTCAGAGGGGGATCTATGTAGGAGATTCTGGATAGAGTGGGAGAACACTGTGGAACAAAACTCAAAATCATTTGGAGAAAAAAAAAAGGGGGGGGGAGACCAGGTTTGCTGGTTTGATAGAGCCTGATGGAACCACTGAGACTATGGCCCCTCACTGCTCTTCAGTTCTTGAATTGAACCCACTCCTGTGGCTTCCAGCCAAACAAAAGACAGGCATATGAGGTGAAAATTTACACTAGGTAAATACACTCCTTGGAGAGAACAATCATGGGAGAATAGAAGGGCTGTGTATGCACAGGGAGACAGCTCAGGGGCTAGGAGTACATGGAGGGAAGGATATAGAGAAGAGATAACTATGGGGAGGAAGTGGGAGGAGAGCTGTTGCATTGTGGTAAATTGTAGTCAATGTCCTGAGACAAAGTGTATGTAAACTGCTGTATGGAAAGTGAATTTTCTCTGTAAACTTTCACCCAAATCACAATTAAAAAGAAAAAACAAACCTATGGAGTGTAGTTCTCTGACACACATTGGGTTTTCATGATTCAGAATTGACTCAGCAGCAGATAAACTGGTATATTAAGTCAGTTCTTATTGAACCAAGACTTCGCTAACACAATATTCTTTACATCTGTACCAAAAAAAAAAAAAAAGACTCATCTATAAGGGGTTACAGATTTTTACATTTATAAGGAGTTATGAATCAAAATATAGCTAAACACTGAAAATAAAATAGATAAGAAATTGAGCTGGCACCTATGGGAGCTGGGTAAGGCACACAATTAGAGGTTTGCAATGGCAGGTTTTCCTCTCATGGACTGAGTGGAAGGAGCTGTCCAACCAGATGACGTGGATTTGTGATTTTTCCCTTCAATTTGGTTTTTTTTTTTTCAATTCAAAAGTAATTTAGGATACATGCTATGACATTGATGAACCTTGAAAACATTATGCTAAGTGAAAGAAACCAGATATGAAAGGCTACATATTGTATTATCCATTTGTATGGAATGTCCAGAATAGGCAAATTCATAGAGACAGAAAACAGATTAGTGGTTGTCAGGGACTGGAGGGAGAGAGGAATGGGGTGTGACTACTTAATGAGTACAGGGTTTTCTTTTGGGATGATGAAAATATTGTGGAACTAAGCAGTCAATATTGTTGTACAACATTGTGAATATACTTATCTTAGGCTGGGTTCTCTAGAGGAGCAAAGCCAGTGAAGTGTATATACAAATATACGTAAAAATCCTACTGCCATTGAGTCAGTTCTGATGCATGGAGACCCCCGTTGGGTTTCCGAGCTGGTAAATCTTTACAGAAGTAGATTGCCCTATCTTCCTTCTGAGGAGCAGCTGGTGGATTTGAACTTCCAACCTTCTGGTTAGCAGTCAAATGCCTTAGGCAGTGTGCCACCAGAGCTCCTATAAATTTACATAAAGAGGTTTATTTATTTCAAGGAAATGGCTCATGTAGTCATGGAGGCTGGCAAGTCCCAAATCCATGGGTCAGTTGTCAGGCTGGAGGCTTCTTCTGACTGACATGTTTTCAAGAAGTGACAAATCCAAAATTGGAAAGTCAGGCAGAAGGCTACAGGCTCACATCCCAAGAACTAGAGGTCAGAGGATGACAAGTCAGATGTAGGACCAAGCAAGAGCAAGCTTTGCCAGAACATCCAAATATATTGGATGCAGGCCCTACTTCCAAGGAAACTCCTCTTTCAACTGATTGACTGCTCAATTGCATAATATCTGCCAAATCACTAAGAATCATGACCTACTAAGTTGATGTATAACCTTAACTATCATAGTAGTAAATGCCACTGAAGTATATACCTTAAAACAGTTCAAATGGCAAGTTTTATGATATGTGAATTTTATGTCATTAAAAATATTCTGTGTTTTTTTTAAGTAAGCTAATATCATTTGTCTCCTTCCTTGCCCTACATTTTCCTATTATGTCTCTTACTTATCCTTCCTAAGGCTGTAGTATTAATAATGATAGCATAATAACAGAAGAAATTAAATGCAGCTCACTGCAATCTGACTGGCAAAAACACAACTTTAGAGCAATTGACTGTTGACTGAATCAATGGAAAATCTGAATCATATGCTTTTTAGTTAAGTCTCAGGGGAGGCTGTACTTCTACTCAGTAAGGACATAGAATTATAGGTTCCCAGATGGGAGATGAATAAACAAAATTAGAGAAACGTATCAGGGTCCCTTCTAGTTATTTCCTCTAAATGCACATTGATATATATAAGTTTGGTCATATTTTCACATCTTCTTATCTCCCAGAACTGGTTTTTATGGCAAACCAAATTTGGACAGTGAAAAAGAACAGAGTAATTAAAGGACAGGAAAGGAGCTGGGGATTGGATTGTGATTGTCATGCTGATCCCTGGAGGGTCACCCTGTCCATCTCACTGACGCTTTGCCAAGCAAGTGGGTAGAAAGACACAAGGCTTGAAGAAAATGAGCTAAAAAAAATACTCACTTTAAATATCAGCCTTCCAGGAAGGGATAGGAAAGAAGGACAAATGGAATTGGTAAACACAGGGAGGGAGTGAGAAGAGTGCTACTACATTGTGAGGATTGCAATCCATATCAAAAAACAAAATGTGTATGAATTGATACATGGGAAATCAAATTGCTCTTTAAACTTTCATCCAAATCTCAATTTTTAAAAGTTATTAAATAAATTCCAGCCTTCCCAGGACTTCCTGGGTGGTATGAATGGTAAGTGAACTGTTAACCCATCTAGAGATGCCTTAGAAGAAAGACCTAGTGATCAGTTTGCAAAATGTCACAGCCTTGAAAGCCCTGTGGAGCACAGTTCTAATCTGCAACACTGGCATCTCCATGAGTTGGAATCAACTTGATAACAATTGGTTTGGTTTATTTCCTCCCTCGTCAGCCATACATTCTTCTCAGTGAGGTCTGGCTTTTCTGCCTGAGCTGGGGCGGGCGGGGGTGCAGGGCGGGCGGGAATGGCACAGCTGGCAAGAGGGTGTATCACTTCATAAAGAAGATCATATCCTAACCAGAGGCCCCAGTCTATTCTGTGTTAGATGGTATTATGGGTTGAATTGTGACCCCCTCCAAAGAAAGTGTGTTCAAGTCTTCACCCTCGATACCAGTGATTGTGACCTTATTTGGAAATAGCGTCATTGTAGACATAACTAGTTAACATGAGGAGTAGAGACACAGACAGAAAATGGCCATGTGAAGATGAAGGCAGAGATTGGAGTGATGTCAGCTTCTGGCAGACAAGATCATTATTTAAAAAAAAAAAAAATTACAAATATTGCCCTCACGGAAATAGCTCTCAGTTTAACTAATGTAATTTGTATAAGAGTGATAAAGAGTCTTACAGTAGATTATATAACAGATGTAATGACAGTACATTTAATGCAAAAAGTTTTAGCAGATTGAAATGTAACTCCATTTGTCATATTACAGTTGAATTACAACCATAGGTTAGCTGTGGATGCAGGAGTCCAGCAACAATCAACAAAAGCTTTGTGTAAGAATCAATTGGCTATATGGAATTTGCAATAAAGTGTGCTGTGTATTTTATTATAATTTATGAATGTGTGCCTCACATTCTTTATATCAATAAAATTTATAATGAAGTTGTAATTTCACTTTTTTCAGAGAAAAAAAAAAACTCACTGCCATGGAGTAGATTCTGACTCATAGCCGCCCCTCCTTGGGTTTCTGAGTCAGTATCTCTATGGAAGTAGATTGCCCAGTCTTCCTTCTGAGGAGTGGCTGATGGGTTTGAACCACCAGCCTTCTGGTTAGCAGTCAAATGCCTTAGGCACTCAGAGAGGCAGTTGCTAAACACTGCCAGCACACCGCTGCTCAAACATCTAAAATCCCGATTGCTGAACTGAGTCACCTGTTCATCTTCCCACCTGTAAAATGCAAGGAAGGGAAGGGAAAGGGAAGAAAGGAAGAAAGAAAGTCCAGGTCTGGTTGCCTTTACTAGTGTGTGAAAGGAAAGAAGGTACTGATGAGAGAACATTTGTAATTTCTAGGCCCAGAATGGAAAGCTCCATATAGTAACTATGCATTGCGACAACTCCTTGTGTGTCTGCTGAATAGACCATTATTGCTGACACCAGTGGCTTCTCCTTCTGCTGACGCACAGAGAGATAAGTGCTTTCTCTGGGTCTGCTTACTCTGGTCATTTCTACCAGGAATTTAAAGCCCTTCTTATAGCCTCCCCCATCACTGTTATTGTTGTTAGCTGTTGTTGAGTCATCTCCAACTCATAGCAATATTATATATAAAAGAATAAAACATTGTCTGGTCCTGTGCCATCTTCATAACCATTGGTATATTTGAGTCCATTGTTGTGGCTATTGCATCAGTCCATCTCACTAAATAGAGTTTCCTTCTTTTTGCTGACATCCCACTTCAAACAACATCACCCAAGGCTAACACCAAAGATCTAGAAGGTCAGCTTCTAGTGTAACGGTGCTGCCCTGAATGTCTTATGGAGTGATATGTTCTATATGCAACCAGTAAGTTCTGCATCACCAGATTTTATACCAAATGAGGCCACATTCCTTCTTCTATTGATCTGTACAAAGGAAAGGAACCTGAGCCTCTTGGCCTCCTACCTGTAGGATGTGTTTCCTCTCTCCAAGTGGTCCTCTGTCCTAGGAAAACTCCAAGGCCCCAAGGACATTTCTTCATTTCCAAGGGATCTGGCTAGAATCTCATCAAGAAGAGGAAGCCAGAAATCTGCTCAGGTCTTCTCTGAGCTGCTATTTCTGTCACCATTAATACACAGTGAAACAGAGGTGATCTGGGTGCTGCCTCCTGTCCTTATCCCCTGCCAGCAGACCTGTACTTGGTCAAGAGAACCAGGGACCTTGCAGCCCACGGCCCAGGGCCTCCATGGTATTGCTGGTCCAGCAGGGGTCTCTGTAGCCAGGAGTAGAAGAGCATGTCTGACCCTCTAATCCTGGGTTCCAACCATCTCTCCAGAGCTCAATGTCCCAAGCCAGGCCAGGCTTTCTTTTTCAGTGTTTTTACTCTACCTCCAACTTCCCAAGGTGGGAAGTCAGACTTGGGACCAATCACACTGCATCTGGAAGGTCTCTAACCTTGCTACACTCTGCTTGGAACATTCCTCTCCCCTGCACTCATATTCCAGTCTCAGACTAGAGGAATTCACCTTTTCTTTCAGATCCAAGGCCTGGAGAATGGCCACCTCCTGTGGGGAACCCCTCTTCCGTGTGGATTTCTATTCTTCTAGAACATACATGAAAAAGTAACTTTGTCAGAAGGGGAATATACAGGCAGTCTGGATTTGGAATGCCAGCGGCTTACAGGAGTTGTTGTTGTTGTTGTTGTTGTTGTTGTTAGGTGCTGTCACATCTTCTCCGACTCATAGCAACCGTATGCACAGCAGAACAAAACACCGCCCAGTCCTGAGCCAGCTCCATGATTCTTGCTATACTTGAGCCCAGTCGCCTCTGCCCCTGTGTCATTCCATCTCGTTGAGGGCCTTCCCCTCTTTCATCAACTCTCCACCTTACCAAGCATGACATCCTTCTCCAGGGAATGTTCCCCTCTGACAACATGACCAAAGTATGTGAGATGAAATCTTGCCATTCTCACCTCCAAGGAGCATTCTGGCTGCACTTCCTCCAAGACAGACCTGTTAGTTCTTTTAGCAGTCCATAGTACTTTCAGCATTCTTTGCCAACACCACAGCTCAAAAGCATCAACTCTTCTTCCGTCTTCCTTATTCATTGTCTAGCTCTCATATGCATATGAGGTGATTGAAAATACCATGGCTTGTGTCAGGCCCCCCTTAGTCCTCAAGGAGACATCTTTGCTCTTCAGCACTTGAAAGAGGTCCTTTACAGCAGATTTTCCCAGTGCCATATGCCGACTCAACGACATATCACAACAACAACAACATACGTCATCTGATGTCCTGACTAATGCTTCCATTGGCATCGATTGTAGAACCAAGCAATGTGAAGTCTTAGACAATTTCAATGTTTTCTCCATTAATCTTAATGCTGCTTATAGCTCCAGTTGTAAGAATTTTTCTTTTCTTTATATTGAGATGGAATCCATACTGCAGACTGTAGTCTTCAATCTTCATCAGTAAGTACTTTAAGTCATCCTCACTTTCAGCAAGCAAAGTTGTGTGATCAGCATATCGCAGGTTGTTAATGATTCTTCCTCCAATCCTGATGCCACGTTCTTCTTCATACAGTCCACCTTCTTGGATTATTTGCTCAGCATACAGATCGAATAAGTATGGTGAAAGGATACAACCCTGATGCACTCCCTTCTTGATTTTAAACCATGTAGTGTTCCTTTTTTCTGTTTGAACAACAGCCTCCTGGTCTATGTACAGGTTCCTCATGAATACAATTAAGTGTTCTGGAATTCCCATTCTTCTCAATGTTATCCACAATGTGTTATGATCCACACAATCAAAGGCTTTTGCATAGTCAATAAAACACAAGTAAACATCTTTCTGGTATTCTTTGCTTTGAGCCAAGATCCATCTGACATCAGCAATTATATTCCTCGTTCCACATCCTCTTCTGAATCCAGCTTGTATTTCTGGAAGTTCTCTGTCAATATACTACCACAACCATTTTTTAATTGTCTTCAGTAAGATTTTACTTGCATGTAATATTAATGATATTGTTCAGTAATTTGTACATTCTGTGAGATCACCTTTCTTTGGAATGGGTACAAATATGGATCTCTTCCAGTCAGTTGGCCAGGTAGCTGTCTTCCACATCTCTTAGCATAACTGAGTGACTGCCTCCAGGTGGGCATCCTTTGTTGAAACATCTCAATGAGTATTCCATCAATTCCTGGAGCCTTGTTCTTCACCAATTCTTTCAGTGCAGCTTCGACTTCTTCCTTCAGTACCATTGGTTCTTGATCATATGCCACTTCTGAAATGGATGAAGATCAACCAATTCTTTTTGGTGCAATGACTCTGTGTATTCCTTCCATCTTTTGACACCTCCTGCATCATTCAATATTTTGCCCATGGAATCTTAAATATTGCAACTCAAGGCTTAAATTTTTTCCTCAGTTCTTTCAGCTTGAGAAATACTGAGCCTGTTCTTCCCTTTCGGTTTTCTAACTTCAGGTCTTTGCACATTTCATTTTAGTAATTGCCTTTGTCTCCTTGAGCTGCTCTTTGAAATCGTCTGTTTAGTTCTTTTATCTTGTCATTTCTTCTATTTGCTTTAGCTACTCTTCACTCAAGGGTAAGTTTCAGAGTCTCTTCCGACATCCATTTTGGTCTTTTCTTTCTTTCTCATATTTTTAATGAACTCCTGTTGTCTTCATGGATGATGTTCCTGATATTATCCCACAATTCTTCTGGTTTTCAGTCACTGGTGTTCAATACATCAAATCTACTCTAGATGGTCTCTAAATTCAGGAGGGATATATTCAAGGTCATATTTGGCTCTCATGGAATTGTTTTAATTGCCTTCAACTTCAAGTTGAACTTGCATATGAGCAGTTGATGGTCTGTTCCACAGTCAGCTCCTGCCCTTGTTTTGACTGAAGATATTGATATTTTCCATTGCCTCTTGCTACAGTTGTAGTCAATCTGATTCCTGTGTACTCCATCTGGCAAAGTCCATGGGTGTAGCTGCCGTTTGTGTTCTTCAAACAAGATATATGCAATGAATAAGTTGTTGGTCTTGCAAAATTCTATCATGCAATCTCCAGCATTATTTCTGTCATCAAAGCCAAATTTTCCGACTACCAGTGATTTTTCTTTGTTTCCAACTTTTATATTCCAATCACCAGTGATAAGCAACACATCTTGATTGCATGTTCGGTCAATTTCAGACTGCAGAAGTTAGTAAAAATCTTCAATTTCCTCACCTGTGGCTCTGGTGGTTGGTGCGTAAATTTGAGTAATAGTAGTGTTAATGGGTCTTCCTTGTAGATGTATGGATATTATCCTATCACTGACAGTATTGTACTTCAGAACAGATCTTGAAACATCCTTTGTGATGATGAATGTCATTCCATTCTTCTTCAATTTGTCATTCCTGGCATAGTAGATCATATGGCTGTCTGATTCAAAATGCCCAAAACTTATCCATTTCACTAATGCCTAAGATATCAATCTTTATGGGTTCCATTTCATTTTTGACAACTTTCAATTTTCCTAGATTCATACTTTGTTACATTCCATGTTCTGATTATTAATGGATGTTTGCAGCTGTTTCTCCTCAATTTGAGTCATGCCACAATAGCACATGTTGTTGTTGTTATGTGCCATCGAGTCGGACCCGACTCATAGCCACCCCTCCTTGGGCTTCCGAGGCTGTATCATCATGGAAGTAGATTGCCCCATCTTCCTTCTGACGAGTAGCTGGTGAGTTTGAACTGCCAGCCTTCTGGTTAGCAGTCAAGTGTCTTAGGCACTATGCTACCAGAGTTCCCACATCAGCACATGGAGGTCCTGAAAGACTTACTTTACCCATATCATTAAGGTTGGTTCTACTCTGATGAGGCAGCTCTTTCTCACTCCTATTTTTAGTGCCTTCCGACCCAAAGGGTTCATCTTCCTGCACTGTCTCAGACAATGTTTCCAAGCTATTCATAAAGTTGCCCAGTAATGTATCACACCGTGTTTCTCTGCTATTCATATGATTTTTCCCTGGCCAATTTTTGAGAAATGGATGGCCTCCTCCTTCTTCCTAGTCTGTCTTAGTCTGTTGTTGTTGTTGTTGTTATGTGCCATCGAGTCAGACCCGACTCATAGCGACCCCTCCTTGGGTTTCCAAGGCAGTCTCACTATGGAAGTAGATTGTCCCATCTTGCTTCCGAGGAGTGGCTGGTGGATTTGAACCACCAGCCTTCTGGTTAAAAGTCAAGTGCCTTAGGCTGTAAGCTGTGTTGAAACCTGTGCACCATGTGCAACTCTGCTGGGGTCTGAAACACCAGTGGCACAGCCTCTAGGCTCACAGCAACATACAAGCCCCACAGTATGACAAACTGACAGACAAGTTGGTCTCCCTTAGCTGTTGGAAACCTCTTCACCCTCCCCTTACCTAATTCCTACCTGGACCCTGCCACTTTGTGGTCCCTGGCTGCTCCTGCTCCCTCCCTCTCCTGGCTCTAGGGAGCATGAGGCCTAGCCTTGCCTCCCACCCTTTTACCTGGATATCTTGCCATTACAGCAGGAGTTGTAGGGAAAGCTAATTGCACTTTCCCTGGGCACTCTGAGCCAGACCTGAGGAATGTTAGCCTTACAGCTAGGGGGAAGTACCATCAGTCCTACTGGAAGGTGAATTTAGGTTGGGCAATCTACTTCCGTAGTGATACTGACTCAGAAACCCAAGGAGGGCTCTCTGAGTCGAATCCGACTCTACAACAGTGAGTTTGGTTTTTGGTTTGGGGCTACGTAGTGCCTAAGGCATTTAACTGCTAACCAGAAGGCTGGCGGTTCCAACCCACCAGCCACTACTCAGAAGGAAGATTGGGCAATCTACTCTGTAGTGATACCACCTTGAAAACCCAAGGAGGGGTCACTATGAGTAGGATTTGATTCGATGGCAGTGAGTTTGGTTTGGTTTGGTCTCCAGCTGAAAGAAAGGAAGCTCTTCCCACCTCTAGCCAGCTCATTGTCCTACAACCCATGGTGGACACTCTGAGTCATTCTAGACAATCCTACTCCCTGTCTTTGAAATCTAAAGTGAAGAAAATGATTGACATGAAATACAAAGGCCTCACTCTTTGCCTAGGTAGGTCAGATACTTCTATCCAGTATGATTTGAGAGGTACTCCAAAGCTAGCCAGTTCTGAAACAGCTACCCCTCTGGCTTTCCCCAGTCTGTGTCTTGAAATTCACAGAAGTAGAGTGTCCTTCCATTGGGTAAATGTGGTCTCCCATAGCTTTCTATTGCCTCCAGTATCACTCATTAGCATCTTAGCTCACATTTGATTATAAATAACTAGATGTGATCTTGAAAAGCACTGAACTTCTCCAAGGGAAATGGGATCTAATAAGAAGTACTGATATAAAAAGGGGGGTGTGGTAATCAAATTTGTATGTCAACTTGGCTGGGTCCGGTTGAGTGGCTGGACAGCTGGTGGTAGTTATTCCTTATGATGAGACTGGCAATCAACTCCATAGTGGGATCTACCACAAGCAGCTGAATAGCTGCTTTTGGGATGTGGTCTGCTACCTATATATATGGAGAAACTTTGGGGATAGTCTGTAGCTTACGGCATGCTTAGACCCTGCATGGAGCCGTGTCATCGTTCAGCAGCGTGCCATGCTCTGCTGACCTTGGGACATACAATGGACTTGAATTAATGGCCTGCCATATGGTTTGGTAACATCGGGACTGTGTCATTTTATTTGTTGACCTTGGGCTTGTTAGCCTCAGCAGCCAGTAGCTGCCTGAGTGAAGAGATACCTCTAGCTTCAGTGAGCCAGGAACAAGAGGCAGAGCTAAAGTCCAAGGTCAAGGGGCTTTCACCCAGTCCCTAGAGCCTGGCATTTTGAACTTGGACTTAAAACCTCCAAACTGTGAGAGAATAAACTCCTGTTTGTTCAAGCCATCCCATTTGTGGTATACTCTTGTCAGAGCAGCACTAGGTAACCAGAACAGGGGGCTAAGGAAAATTCAAACATTAGACATTCCTTGGCAGGGCAAGCTATAAGACTACATTAGGGTGTAGGCCCTGCCCTTCTGCCTTCCTAGCAGTTCTGGGAAGGCAGAAGGGCTTTGAAAAGTGAAATGGAATGTCCTAGAGGCTACTTGACCTTTTCACAATCTTTACTGGGCTGATCAGTGAAGATACTGATACTGAGCTTGCACATTAGACCACATCCTCATAGCTACTCTTAACCAGATAATTTCACAGTTATTTAGGCACTAACTGAAAAAAAAAAAAAAAAGGCGTTAGGAGAATTCACGAGTCTTTGCCTCATTTACAAGGAGCTCTGGTGGTATAGTGGTTAAAGCATTTAACTGCTAAGCAAAAAGTCAGCAGTTCCAACCCATCAGCTGCTCTGCGGTAGAAAGATGAGGCAGTCTGTTTCTGTAAGATTTACTGCCTTGGAAACCCTATGGGACAGTTCTGCTCTTTTCTAAGGGGTTGGAATCGAGTCCATGTCAGTGGGTTACCTTGTTTACAGTCAGTTCTATTTTGCAGCTACTGATCCAGAAGGTGTTCCTTCCTTGCCTCTTAACATTCTTTCTCATGCCCTCAAATATCTCTTATGTTGGTGGTAACAGCTCCAATCTTTGCAGAGATATCATTATAACTTAACAAACAGAGAGGTATAAATATATGGATTTGCAAAGACAAACAGCTGGGCATGGTGAGGGAAAGCAGCATCCACTCCCAAAATCAATGAATAGAACTAATATTCTTACCGTTTTGCTTTCTCAAGGCCATACTCCCATTTGCCCTTCTAACCAAATATTGTGACTGCCTTGTTTTTCAAATGTATATCTCAATCTCTTTTCATATATATATATATATATATATATATATATATATATAT
>NW_006921626.1:2392258-2399268 GCF_000298275.1 Orycteropus afer afer | reverse complement strand
CCTTCCCTGGTATATTCAGGATCAGAAGGATATTGGGTTATACTTATGCTTAAATTTTCCCTAAGCTGATATGAGAGTAACCTGGTTGGCCTTCACTCCTTTCTATATGCTTTAAAAAAAAACTCATTGCCATTGAGTTGATTCCAACTCACAGCAACCCCCTTTGGATTTCCAAGGTGGTACATCTTTATGGAAGTTTAGTAAATGACAAACTCATATTTTTTTAAATGGGGGGAGGAGTGAATCACACAGCTATACCTAAGGTAGTGTTAGGTTGTAATGGTGACTGTAAAAGCCAGGATGAATGGTACCAGGCTGCACTTGATCCAAGGAGTTGCCTCTAAACTTCCACTGTGCTGAGCCTGTCCTCCTATCCTGCTTGTCATCATGTCATTCTAATGTGGCTTAAACTTGCATGTCCAAGACTGCTTCATTCAAAGAGAGCTCTGTGACAGCTCCCAGGCAACCCAAATCACCGGTCTCCACTCAGATCTTAGTCAGCAGTTGTTCCTCTGCCTGTCAGATTTGGGTCCTCGGAAGGAAGGTTGGGCATTCCTACTTCCGTAGTGATACTGCCTTGGAAGCCCAAGGAGGGGTCGCTATGAGTCGGGGCCGACTCGATGGCAAATAACAACAACAACAACAAGGGAGCTCTGGTAGCATAGTGGCTAAGGCACTTGACTGGTAACCAGAAGGCTGGTGGTTCAAACCCACCAGCCACTCCTCGGAAGGAAGATGGGACAATCTACTTCCATAGTGATACTGCCTCGGAAACCCAAGGAGGGGTCGCTATGAGTCGGGTCCGACTCGACGGCACATAACAACAACAACAAGCCAGAGATAAGGAGCCCTGGTAGCACAGTGTCTTACAGCACGGCTGCTAACTGAAAGGTCAGTAGTTTGAACTGACCAGCTACTTCACAGGAGAAAGTTGTGGCAGTCTGCTTCCATAAAGATTACAAATCTGGACACTATCCTACAGGATTGCTATAAATCAGATCACTCATCAGCAACAGATTAAGCCAAAAATAGGGGGCAATAGTGGTTCAGTGCTAGAATTCTCACCTTCAGTGTGGGAGATCTAGTTTCAATTCCATGTGCAGCCACCACCCATTCATCAGTGAAGTCTTACTGTTGTTATGATGCTAAACAGGTTTCAGCAGTTTCCAGATGAAGAGTGACTGGGAAGAAAGGCCTGGCAATCTGCTTCTGAAAATTAGCCAGTGAAAACCTCATGGATCACAGTAGTTTGATCCACAGCCTATCATGGGTGTGGGCCAGGCAGTATTTCATTCAATTGTGCATGGAGGTGCCATCAGTCAGGACAACTTGACAGCAGCTAACAACAAACCAAAGATACAACCAAGTGATCTAAGAAAATTATATACATATTTTAACTTTTTATTGTGATTTGAGTGAGTAAAAGTCTACAGATTAAACTGATTTTCCATTCAACAATTTTACTTCGTGACATTTATTGCAACCCCCACAATTTAACAGCACTCTTCCCACTTCCTCCCTGGGTTCCCTATTTCCATTCAGCCTTCTTTCCTATCCCTTCCTGCTTTTTTAGCTTTATCCCTGGGCAAAGGCTGCTCTTTTGATCTTGCATAGTTGATTGTTCTAAATAATGCATACCTCCTTTGTGTTAATGTTCTCCTTATAGGCCTGACTTATTTGGCTGAAAGTTGAGCCACAGGAGGAGTTCAGTTCAGGCTTGAAAGGTGTCTAAGGTACATAGTCTTGAGGGTTCCAGCAGCTTCTATCAAACTAGTAAGCGTGGTATTTTTTATTATTTTGAGATTTGCTCAACCCTTTTCTCCCACTCTATCCATGACCTCCTATTGTGACCCCTTTCAGAGCAGCTGGCAATGGTAGCTGGGCATCATCTAGTTTTTCTGGTCTCAGGGTCATGGAAGCTAGAGTTCAAGTGGTCCATTGGTCTTTTGGACTAATTATTTTCCTGCGTTTTTTATTATCTTCACTCTTCGTTGCTTCAGATGGGAAGAGACCAACAGTTGCACCTTGGATGGCCATTCACAAGCTTTTAAGATTCTAATTGCTACTCACCAAAGTAGGATATTGAATGTTTTTATATGGACTATATTGTGTCAATTGATCTTGATTTCTCTCAAAACTATGGTCCTGAGCCCCAAGGCCCAGATTCATTCCCTCAGGGTGTTTGGTGTTGGCTACAAAGTTCTCATAACCTTGACCCCTACATGCTCTACTATATTCATGGACATATTTGCAGCACATATATATACACACATAGGTAGAAATATCCTCTGTCAAACCTATGTATATTCATGGGTATTGTCCCATTCACCCTCTCACCTCTGTTCAGCTTGTGTATCTGTCTATGTATCTACTTGTTTAATATTATTGTTACTGTTATTGTAGGATTGTGTATGTAATAGCATTAACCTTTTTTGCCTTTAATTCTTGTGCTCTTCCCAGTATCTTTCTTTGCCTTGACCATTTTGTGCTGACCTCCTTCTTCTTGTATATCACTTTTCCCTTCACCCAAGTTAATATGTGTCTACCCTCTAGTTAGTGATTCACCCTCCCTTCCCATCTCACCTTTGGTAAACTTCTAAGAATATTTCTTTCTGTATGTAAACCTTTTCTTGACTTTTTACAGTAGTGATCTCATATGATAGTTGTCCTTTTGTGATTGACTAATTTTACTCAGCATAATGTTCTCCAGGTTCATCCATGTTATGAGGTGTTTCACAGATTCATCATTATTCTTTAAAATTGTGTAGTATTCCACTGTATGTAAGTACCATAGTTTGTTTATCCATTCATCTGTTGTTGGGCACTTAAGTTGTAGAAAATTATACTCTCAATTTGTATATCCTTCCTGTTTGCCAGTTCTTATGAGACAAATTAAATCTCATTTAGTTCCATATTTTGAGAAAAACTTTTACTGAAAAGAATTACAGTTTACCAAACTGGGACTGTAGTAGGAAGTCCAGAATGTATAAGCACTGTACGAGTTTCTCTTCTTACTTAGGTCTATGGTCTAAAGCATTAACCTCCACAGATACTTTCACTCCATGATCAGACCACTGAGATGGGCAGACAGCACCTTTCACCTGTCCCTAGACTGCCATGGTTTTTCCAAGGTATCACCTCTAAGAAGTTACTGCATACTATATGTTTCAGTTAAGTGAGAATATCTTTCCTTAATGCTCTCAAATCTAAGACAAACCCAATAGATTGATCTGTCTTCCCAGCCTTAGGTCTTAAGTGGATGCTTCACCACATTGTAAAGAATGCAATCCAGTTTAGATAGGGCACCTAAGACTTGAGTTGAATTTTTGACATATATCAAAGTAACTAGTATTTCCACAGGGTAGTAGGACTTAGTTAATAAGGGAAGGCTAAAAACATGATAAAATAATGACTACAGGTAGATCTGTTGTATGCAGATGGCCAGGTACTTAAAGCTAAATTCCATGACAGGTGTCCCTGGGAGACTTCCTGGCAATATCTCACTGTAATCCCTGAATAAAGGAATTGCATTGATTAGGTGACTGTTTCCTTGGCTGACTAGTTCTCCACTTTCTCTAGATCTGAGGAAAGGTGAGGGAGGAAGAAGCAGGAAGGAATTGTCTGTGGGGATGGACTTGGGCTTTTAATGTGTTTAGGCTATTTTTCAACACAAGCTCCTTTTTATTTAGCCTACTGGAAAAGCTGACTTAACTTCTGTGGGCAACAGTCACCTAAATCAAACCCACTGCCATCAAGTAAATTCTGACACATAGTGACTCTGTAGGACAGAGTACAGCTGCCCAATAGGATTTCCAAGGCTGTAAATCTTTATAGAAGCAGACTGCCTCATCTTTCTCCTGTGGAGCAGCTGGTGGGTTCAAATTGCCGATCTTTTGGTTAGCAGTTTAATGCTTTAACCACTGCACCACCAGAGCTCCTTAGCAGTATCCATGGGAGTCACAAAATGTGAGAAGTATTCCTTTATAGCTGAATTCAACCTCAGCAAAATTGTTAGAAAGGGCTGGGCTGAGCAGCATCCTCCTCTCTGAGTTGGGGCTTCTGGGCTGTGGGGAAAGCCCAACAGCAAAAGCTACACACAAATCAAAATCAAACCAATTGCCAACCTAAACATTGATATACAGGTGGACAGATGGGTGGACGGGCTCAACAATTAGGTATGTAGGTATGTCTCTGCAGGGGAGAGTGTGCCCATGACCATGTATAGGGTTGGCATACAATATTTCTACAAGTGTATTTGTATGTTCTATAAGAATTTCCAGGTATATAGTAGAGCTGACAAGGAACAAGGTTGTAGTCACTTCTTGGCCACAGCCAGTTACCCAGAAGGAGTGAGTAGTTGGACCTGTGGGCTCGGGACCATGGTCACAGAAGACATCAAGCTCAGTTGGCATAACATACTATACAAAAATGTTGTTCCACATCCTACTTTGGCAAGTAGCAACTGGGATCTTAAAAGCTTGCAAGCAGCCATCTAGATGCAACGATGGGTCTCTCCTCATCCAGAGCAAAGAAGAATGAAGAAAACCAAAGACATATGGAAACAAATAGTCCAAGGGACTGGTACACCATGTGATCCTAAGCCTGTGTGACTAGGAAACCAGAAGAACTAGATGGTGCCCAGCTACTACTGTCAACCTCTCGGAGGGGGATCTATGTAGGAGATCCTGGATATAGTAGGAGAACAATGTGGAACACAACTCAAAATCATAAATTAAGAAAAAGAAAAAAAAAAACAGGTTTGCTCATCTAATAGAGCCTGATGGAACCCCTGGGACTATGGTCCCTAGCTGCCCTTCAGGTCTCAAATTGAACCCACTCCTGTGGCTTCCAGCCAAACAAAAGACAGGCATATGAGATGAACATTTACATTAGGTAAATACACTCCTTGAAGAGATCAATTATGGGAGAATAGAAGAACTGTGTATGCACAGGGAGACAGGTGGGGTGGGGGAAGCAGGAGTGCATGGAGGGAAGGACACAGGGAAGAAGTAACTATGAGGAAGAGAGCTGTTGCATTGTGGGAATTTGCAGTCAATGTCATGTGACAAAGTGTATGGGAATTGCTGTAGGGAAAATGAATTTGCTCTGTAGACTTTCACCCAAATTACAATAAAAATTAAAAAAAAAAAAAAAAACTATTGCCAATCAATCAACTCCAACTTACAGTGACCCTGTGTGTGTCAGAATAGAACTGTGCTTCATAGGGTTTTCAGTGGTTGATTTTTCAGAAGTAGACCACTAGGTATTTCTTTTGAGGTGCCTCTGGGTGAATTTGAACTTCCAACTTTTGGTTAGCAGTGAGTACATTAACTGTACCTACCAGGTCTCGAGAAGCTAAACCACAAGGGTAGAAATACAGAGCTAGAAGCAATATAGTAATCCCATTAGTACCCATGATGCATTCTCTTTCCTGTGTCATCTTTCCCATAGTGCCTCAAGATGGCTAAACAATAAAATAAAATAATAATTAAAATAAAAACAAGCAATGGGTTGTTTGTTTAGGATTTGAGCCCTCTATGACTTTTGTATCCTGCTCACTCAGAAATGACCACATACCCCAGAGCTGCATTTAGCCCAGCTCACGGATCGCTAATGCTGCTCCAGATCACCAGCTATTACTCCTACAGTGATGCCTCCCAGTTGGAGAAATCCACTGATGACAGATTGCAGGAAGGAATATCTGCTCATTATTAAGAGAATACTTATTTTCAAGGCTTCTGAACTTTGACTTTATTTTCCTAACTAAAACTGAAAAAGGATTCGTGTGCATCTCCCAGGCATGTAAGTCAGTTGGGGAACCATGATTTAGAAATACAGATGGAACTTCTGGAACATTTTGAGGTAAAGCATAAGAGGATAGTAAAAAAGAATAGCAGTTTTGGAGTCAAATAGACGTAATTAAAAATTACATCTCTGCTATAGGAAAACTGTGTAATTTTGGGCAAATTATTTTACTGTGACTCAGTTTCCGCTCCTAAAAGGGAATAATGATAGCTCATAGAGTTGTTCTGAATATTAAATGATAATATATATCATTTAACAACAACAATATATATGCAAGGGAGAAGAGAAAAAGTATCACTATAAACTATCAAAATTGCTAAGGAAGGGGGATGTTATAGGAGGGCCCTTATATTTTCTGACTCTTTGATGGGTCTGCTCAGTTCTGTTTAGTAAATAAATGAGAATTTGGACTTTCTGGGAATAGTTCAGGAGGAATCTCTGAGGAATGGGATGGAAAGGGGGAGAAGAGAGAATCCAGTGAGATGGTGAGACTAAGAGAAGAGGTTTGAAGTTTACAGGATTTAAGCCCTGATAAGGCTGGGTTCAAATCCTGCTTCTGCTACTAACTAATTGGAGCCTTGAGGAAATTAGTTAGCTTCACGTGGCTTCAGTTTCTCATTTGGGAAAATAATACTTCCCTCTTAGAGGTATTGTAAGGATGAATTGCAATAATTATTCTGAAGTGCCTAGTACACACTGTGTTCCTAGTCCACAATATCTAGTGTTGCTATTGCTATTATTAATACCAATGAGAATTTATGGTCTGATCTCTGTAACAAAGGACACCTTGGCAAAGGCACATTTCTTCGCTGCTCAACTAATAAACACATTCCTAGTCCAAGTTCTGTAGGTGCCAGTGTTAGGTAGAATTTGGTAGAAAGAGCCCAGGGAACATCCCTAAGTTCTGAGGGGTAGCTTCCTCAGCCTAAGCACACAGCTGACCCCCCGGTGCTTACCCTCCACATTCTCTCAATATTTTTTTTATCTCAGAAAGCAAAATTTGCTTTCTATGATTAAGATGATGTGGTGGTTGTTGTTGTTGTTGTTAAGTGCCATCGAGTCATTTCCGACTCATAGCAACCCCATGCACAGCAGAACGAAACACTGCCTGATCCCGTGCCAGCCCCACAATCCCTGCTATACTTGAGCCCATCATCACAGCCACCATATCAATCCATCTCGTTGAAGGCTCCCCCTCTTTCGTC
>NW_006921626.1:2333819-2388798 GCF_000298275.1 Orycteropus afer afer | reverse complement strand
TCTGGCTTCCTGGCTTTTAATCCCCTTTCTCCTGCTCTTCTGGCCTACTTCTTTGGGTGTCCCTGAGTTGTCTCTCCTCACCTGTATCCCTGGGACTGACTGCTCTTCTGTCCGGGTTCAAGGCTTTAATCCCCTTTCTCCTGCTCTTCTGGCCTGCTACTCTGGGCATACCTGTGTTGTCTCTCTTCATCTGTAACCCTGGGGCTGACTGCTCTTCTGTCTGGTTCAAGGCTTTTATCCCCTTTCTCCTGCTCTTCTGGCCTGCTATTCTGGGCATCCCTGCATTGTCTCTCCTCACCTGTAACTCTGGGGCTAATGTGGTGGTTAGAGCTGTGTATTAACTTGGCTGGACCACGATTGTGTGTGGCTTGAACAATTGTGCTGTGGGTTGTTCCTATGATGAGATCAGATGTATATGTTTTGAGCAGCCATTGAAAGGGAGTTTCCCTATGGGTGTGGCCTGCTTCCATTATATTTGTGGACATCCTGGGAAAAGAGACTCTCTTCTTCTGTGGATCAGGATTCTGTTGTGCTGCCTACAATTGTCCGTGAACAAACAATCCACCATTTGGCCTGGAGATCTTGGATTCATCCTTCGTTAGACTCAACAGCCAGTATACTGCCTGCCAACCTTGAACTTATTAGCCTCTGCAGCCGTATGAGTTGGGAAAAGCCATCAGCTTGACGTTTAATCCAAGAATTTGGGACTTGCCAACTTCTATAATTGTGTGAGGCACTTTCCTAAAATAAATTTCTCTTTCTCTCTCCTCTATATAAGCTTTACTGGTTTTGCTTCTCTAGAGAACCCAGCCTAACATGCTTGGTACCGAGAGTGGGGTTTATTAAGGAAGCACTAGATTACAATTCAAGTTCAGAAATGCACTCAGTCTCTTCAGCCCAGTCTCTCAGCCAGCAGTCTCTCTCAGTCTCTCAGAAGTACACATCTCTCTATGTCTCTTTCAGCAATGCGTGTCTCTCTCTCAGCAATGCATGTGTCTCACTGTCTCTCTGCACAATGCATGTCTCTCAGTGTTTCTCTCAGCAATGCGTGTTTCTCATGTCTCTCAGCCTCAGTGAGAGATTCCTTCCACCTCTAGGAGGGCTCCTTTTTTTCCTGGCAGAATGGCAAGCTAACCCACCCCAACATCAGAATTCTATACACCTGAGAGAGAGCAAACTTCCCAGAAAATTACTTTGTGCTGCTCCCAACAGAAATACCCCAGGTGGATAACTTTAACAATCAGGAGCTACTCAGCTGCTCACAGCAAATTCTACCACAGAGTTTACAAAAACTTATGGCTAGAGAAGCCATACCAGGTAATTTAACACACTGCAGGCCACCCCCTGGCTTTTCTAGCCACCACCACCCCCCTTTTTTAAAAAATTTTATTGTGATTTGGGTGAAAGTTTACAGAGCAAATTCACTTCCCATACAGCAGTTCACATACACTTTGTCTCATGACATTGACTCCAATTGCAGCTGCTCTTCCTGATGTGGTTTCATTGCTTAAGCAAATTAATACATCTCCTGGTACTTGGTATGCAGCTATTGATCTGGTCAGTGCCTTTTTCTCAATACCAATTTCAAAAGACCATCAGAAGCAGTTTGCCTTCAGCTGGCAAGGCCAACAGTATACTTTCACAGTGCCTCCTCAGGGATATATCAACTCCCCAGTACTATGTCATAATTTAGTCCATAGGGTTCTTGATTGACTTTCCCTTACACAAGACATCACACTGATCCATTATATTGATGACATAATGCTGATAGGACCTAGTAAGGAAGAAGTACCAATGACTCTAGACTTATTGGTGAGACCTATGCATGCTAGAGGTTAGGAAATTAACCCAATAAAAATTCAGGCACCTTCCTCCTCTGTGAAATGTCTAGGGTTCCAATGGTGCGGGGCATGTCGAGATATTCCTACTAAGTGAAGGATAAGTTATTGTATCTGGCTTCTCCCAAAACTAAAGAGGAGGCACAATGTCTGGTGGGCCTCTTTGGATTTTTGAGGCAACATATCCCTCATTTGGGTGTGTTGCTGTGGCCTATTTATCAAGTGACTCACAAAGCTGTTAGTCTTGAGTGAGGCCCAGAACAACAGAAGGCTTTGCAACAGGTTCGGACTGCCCTGCAGGCTGCTCTGCCGCTTGGGCCATATGATCCGGCTGATCCAATGGTGCTTGAAGTGTCTGTAGTAGATAGAGATGCTATTTGGAGTCTTTGGCTGGTCCCTATTGGTGAATCACAAAGCAGACCCTTGGGATTTTGGAGCAAAGCCCTGCCATCCTCTGCAGATAACTACTCTCCTTTTGGGAAACAGCTTTTGGCTTGTTACTGGGCTTTAGTAGAGACTGAATGCCTAACCATGGGCCACCAAGTCACCATGAGGCCTGAGCTGCCCATCATGAACTGGGTGTTGTCTGACTCACAGAATCATAAAGTTGGATGTGCACAACAGCACTCCCTCATTAAATGGAAGTGGTATATCAGAGATCGGGCTCAAGCAGGACCTGAAGGAACAAATAAGTTACATGAGGAAGTGGCCCAAATGCTTATAGTCTCCACTCCAGTTACATTACCTTCCTTCTCCCAGTCTGCACCTATGGCCTCATGGGGAGTTCCTTACCATCAATTGACTGAGGAAGAGAAAACTCGTGCCTGGTTTACAGATGGTTCTGCGTGATATCCAGGCACCACTTGAAAAAGTGGACAGCACCAGCACTGCAGCTTTTTTCTGGGACTTCTTTAAAAGACAGTGGTGAAGGGAAATCCTCCCAATGGGCAGAACTTCGAGCCATGCCTCTGGCTGTTCATTTTGCATGGAATAAGAAATGGCCAGATGTGTGATTATATACAGATTCATGGGCTGTGGCTAATGACTTGGCTGGATGGTCTGGGACTTGGAAGGAGCATGATTGGAAAATTGGTGACAAGGATATATGGGGAAGAGATATGTGGATAGATCTCTCTGAATGGGCCAAAGGAGTAAAGGTATTAGTGTCTCATGTGAATGCCCACCAAAAGGTGACCTCAGCAGAGGAGGACTTTAACAATCAGGTGGATAGGATGACACATTCAGTGGAAACCAGCCATCCTTCCTCCCCAGCTACTCTTGTTATTGCTCAATGGGCTCATGAACAAAGTGGCCACGGTGGCAGAGATGGAGGTTATGCATGGGTTCAGCAACACAGATTCCACCTTACCAAGGCTGATTTGTCTACCGCCACTGCTGAGCACCCAATCTTCCAGCAGCAGAGACCAAAACTGAGTCTGCAATATTGAAAAATTCCTCAGGGTGATCCACCAGCAACCTGGTGGCAGGTTGATTACATTGGACCACTTCCATCATGGAAAGGACAGCTTTTTGTTCTTACTGGAATAGATACTTATTCTGAATATGGATTCGCCTTCCCTGCATGCAAAGTTTCTGCCAAAACTACCATCCATGGACTTACAGAATGCCTTATCCATTGTCATGGTATCCCACACAGCATTGCTTCAGACCAAGGGACTCACTTCACAGCAAATGAAGTGCAGCAATGGGCCTATGCTCATGGATTCCACTGGTCTTACCAGTTCCCCATCATCCTGAAGCAGCTGGCTTGATAGAATGATGGAATGGTCTACTGAAAACACAATTACAGTACCAGGTGGGTGGCAATACCTTGAAGGGTTGGGGCAATGTTCTCCAGGAGGCTGTATATGCTCTAAACCAGCATCCAATATACAGTGCTGTTTCTCCAATAGCCAGGATTCATGGGTCCAGGAACCAAGGGGTTGAAACGAAAGTGATACCACTCATTATTACCCCTAGTGGCTCACTCAAAAAAATTTGCTTCCTGTCCCTGCTATCCTATGCACTGCGGGTCTGGAGATCTTAGTCCCAAATGGAGGAACACTCCCACATGGAGTCACAATACTGGTTGCATTGAACCAGAAATTAAGAATGCCACCCAGCCTTTTTGGCTTCCTCATGCCTCTGGTTCAACAGACAAAGAAGGGCATTACTGTACTATCTGGTGTGACACATCCTGATTACCAAGGGGAAATTGGATTGACATTACATAATGAAGGTAAAGAAGGGTATGTCTGGAATACAGGAGATTCTTTAAGACGTCTCTCAGCATTACCATGCCCTGTGATCTAAGCCAATGGAAAATTATAGCAACCCAATTCTGATATGACTACTAGTGGCCTAGACCCTTCAGGAATGAAGATTTGGGTCACACCACCAGGCAAAGAACCATGACCAGCTGAGGTGCTTGCTGAGGGCAACTCAAAACATATACATCTGATCCCATCATGGGAACAACTTACATCACAATTGCTCAAACCACACAGAATTGTCCAGCCAAGTTGACACACAGCTCCAACTATCACAGTCCACCCCTTGTCAACTTGGCAGTTGTACTTAACCATATATAATCTCTAAATAAGGACAATTATAAAGTCATATTTGTGCCTGACATGATACGTTAACATGCGTACAACCAAAACACATTAACCTTATTTACGTTTCACAGTATATAACAGAAGGAAACAAAAATATTTGATGTACATATACAATGAAGAAATATAACAATCATAGTCCTCATTTCTGCAATTGGTCACGTGGTTGTAGCTGATATTCAGAACTACCTTCTTCCACCATCCATTTCTGGAGCCATGGAGGCTGGATGAACCCCTGAAACTATTTCCCTACAATAATCTTTAAACTTTAACCAAAATATCCCGAGGTCTTCTTAAATCCAAACAATAGTTTCACTTACTAGTAGAGAATGTCTATCTGAGCATAGTGCTCTTAAGATTTATCTATATGGGATCAAACTGACAACAGCAATTCAAAAGATTAGATAGGAACAATAGGGGGCAGTGCATTTATGTTAATGAGGGAGGAACAACCCAGGAAAAGGAGAGTGAGAATGGCTGTACAAGTCAAAGAATGTACTGAACTGTCCATGTAGAAATTGTTGAATTGACATATATTCTACTGTGTATACTCTCAACAACAACAAAAATATAAAAATAAATTATAAATACTTACTGTGTATGTAAGGAGCTCTGGTAGCATAGTGCCTAAGGCACTTGACTGCTCACCAGAAGGCTGGCGGTTCAAATCCACCAGCCGCTCCTTGGAAGGAAGGTTGGGCAATCCTACTTCCGTAGTGATACTGCCTCGGAAACCCAAGGTGGGGTCGCTATGAGTCGGGGCCAACTCGACGGCAAATAACAACAACATTGTGTATGTATATATATCCTCTCTGGAATGCCACCTTGTTCTCCATGGTAACCACTTTTCCGCACCTGGTATAGTATGTGGTTTCTGCTGAGTTAGAGTGGATCTACATGTTGTGCTCTGGAGGAGTATCAGAGGGTTATGCCTACCTCTTGCCCTTCCCAATGTCCCTCCAGTCCAGTGTCAGTGAGGCCCCCTCTGCTAGGCCCAGGGCTAGACACTGGGCATGCAGAATGAACGAGATGGGCAGGTTCTTTGCTGCAAAGTCACTTATGATGGAAAACATTAAAGAAAAAAATACATATATACAGCATTCATTTACTTCTTTCTACCTGACAAGTGATATAAAGTAAACCTACAGAAGTATACAAGTGGAGATCTAGTCTGAGACAAATAAGAAATGATATTTTAGAATTAGGAGCTCTGGTAACGTAGTGCCTAAGGTACTTGACTGCTAACCAGAAGGCTGGCAGTTCAAACCCACCAGCCACTCCTCAGAAGGAAGATTGGGCAATCTACTTTCGTAGTGATGCCATCTCAGAAACCCAAGGAGGAGTTGCAATGAGTCAGGGCTGACTTGACAGCACATAACAACAACAACAACATTTTAGAACTACAACCAGAGATTAGAGCATGCAGGAGAAGGAAAGAGAGGCTAGTGCCTCCAGTAAGAGGAAACAGCATGGGTAAAGGCTCTGAGTCAGAAAAGAATCTGGTGTTTAAGAATATGAAGAAAGGTCAAGGTATCTCAAGTGTAGTAAACAGATGGGGATAGTAACCCCAGAGAGACCCTAGGAGTGAATCTTTTGGGCAGTTTGCATTGGAAAATGGCAGAGAAAAACCCTGCCTCTCACACTGGGGCTATAACCATTCATAAGAAATAAGAGCAGAGTTCTGGTGGCATAGTGCCAAAGGCATTTGACTGCTAACCAGAAGGCTGGCAGTTCAAACCCACCAGCCACTCCTTAGAAGGAAGATTGGGCAATTTACTTCTGTAGAGATACTGCCTCAGAAATCCGAGGAGGGGTCGCTATGAGTTGGAAGTGACTCAAAGGCAGTGATTTTGGTTTTTGTTGGTGGTGAGGGTTGAGCAGAAAGGAGAGGCCCCTGTGTGGTGCAAATAATTTGTACTCAACTACTTACCAAAAAGCAGTCATTTGAACAGAACAAAGGGATAGTGCATGGTTTACAATGAGGAAAGCTGTGTGTCAGTGTTGCATCCTTTCACCATACTTATACCATCTGTCTAATGAGCAAATAATCCAGGAAGATGGACTATATGAAGAAGAATATGCCATAAGGATTGAAGGAAGACTCATTAACAACTTATGATATGCTGTTGTTGTTGTTGTTATGTGCCATCGAGTCAGACCGACTCATAGCGACCCTTCCTAGGGTTTCCAAGGCAGTATCACTATGGAAGTAGATTGCCCCATCTTCCTTCCAAGGAGTAGCTGGTGGGTTTGAACCTCCACCCTTCTGGTTGGCAGTCAAGTGCCTTAGGCACTACGCTACCAGAATTCCCTTATGATATGCAGATGACACAATTTGCTTGCTGAAGGTGAAGAAGACTTGAAGCACTTACTGATGAGGATCAAACACTACAGCCTTCAGTATGGATTGCACTTCAACATAAAGAAAATGAAACCCACAACTGGACCAATAAACAACATCACAATAAATGGAGAAAAGATTGAAGTTGTCAAGGATTTCATTTTACTTGAATCTACAATCAACACCCGTGGAAGCAGAAGTCAAGAAATCAAACAACTTATTGCATTGGGCAAATCTGCTGCAAAAGACCTCTTTAAAGTGTTTAAAAAGCAGGTATCACTTTGAGAACCAAGGTGTGCCTGACCCAAGCCATGGTCTTTTCATTTACCTCATGTGCATATGAAAAGCAGACAATGAATAAGGAAGACTGGAGAAGAATTGGTGCCTTTGAATTATGATGTTGGAGAAGAATATCAAATATATCATGGACTGCCAGAAGAATGAACAAATTTGTCTTGGAAGAAGTATAGCCAGAATGCTCCTTAGAAGTGAGGATGGCAAGACATCTTATGTACTTTGGATATTTTACCAGGAGGGACCAGACCCTGGAGAGGGACATCATGCTTGGTAAAGTAGAGGGTCATTGAAAAAGAGGAAGACCATCAATGAGATAGTTTGACACAGTAGCTGCAACAATGGCTTCAAACAAATAATTGTGAGGATGGCAAAGGACCAAGTAGTGGTTCATTCTATTGTACATGGGATTGCTATGAGTCAGAACCAACTCGACAGCACCTAACAATGACAACTACTAACCAAAAGGTCGTCAGTTCAAATCCACCTAGTAATGCCATTGAAGAAAGGCCTGGTGAACAACTTCCATAAGATTGCAGGCATTGAAAACCCCGTGGAGTGTAGCTCTACTTTGAAGTCACCATGAGTTGGAATCACCTTGATAGCAACAAGACTGATTTTTATTTCAGCAGAAAGGTATGATATATGAACAAACACTATTATCATTATTTGTGTGTGGATGGTTTATTCAGCTAACTAGAACCATGTTTGAACTAATTAATGTTGTTTTGTTGTTAGTTGCCATCAAGTTGGCCCTGACTTATGGCAACTTTTGTAAAACAGAATAAAAGATTCCCAGGTCCTGCACCATCTTTATGATTGTTGGCATGTTTGAGTCTATTGTTGCTGCTATTCTTCCTCTGCACACTCTTCTTCTATTTCATGGCCAGCTTGCAAATGCTTGAGCAAGAGAGAGACTATTTGACAATAGCCTGAGATCCACCACCCTGGGATTATGCACAGACCTATGCACAGTCTCTCCAGGAGGAGAGGCCACAAGTATGCCAAGAGAAAATCGTCTCCTTCCAGCAAGTAGCTTGAGAAATCATTTGCCTCTGTTTTTATGTCTCTCTGTGTGTGGGTGTGTGTTCACTGCCTCTATGATGGGATTCATTGAGGTCTGAGAACAAGGTCTTTTAGCCTGGCCATATAAAAGACCACTGGATTAATCCAATGGCCTTGCTCCAGACCAGTTTCTTATTTCATAGGTCTCTAAAGAAGTTACTGGAGAGTGCTTCTTACCCCTAAAGAATTCATTTGCCTTACAATATAAACTTACTCACATGTTCCATTAGCTTAGAGATAGAATGAACTCTTTCAGATTTTTTAATCATTTATCCCTTTTTTTAAACTCATGTGGGAAATGCTTGTTCTTAGCTAATATGTCTTCTAACAAATGTCAAGGATCATCTAATCTTCCTCCTCTTCCTCCTCCTTTCCCTCCTCCTCTTCTTCCCCCTCTTCTCTATCTTTTGCATTTTCCTCCTACTACTACTCCTCTTTCTTCTTTTTAATACTTTCCCATATACCACCAATATATCTATGATGAATGTGTCATATTTTTAAAAAACAGGAAAAAACTAAAGGAGAAATCTGAAAAAAAAAGAGGAAGTGTGAACTCAATCCCCTGTTGTTCCTATGTTGTTGGTGTTGTTATGTGTCAAGTCGGACCAGACTCCTAGTGACCCCTCCTTGGGTTTCTGAGGCAGTATCACCATGGAAGTAGATTGCCCCATCTTCCTTCTGAGGAGTGGCTGGTGGGTTTGAACTGCCAGCCTTCTGGTTAGCAGTCAAGTGCCTTAGGTACTATGCTACCAGAGCTCCCGTTGTTCCTATAGAGGGTGAATATGATATAGTGAGAATCCTGGGATCTGGCCCTGGGTCTCTCATTAATAATCTTTGTGGTCATCAGCTCCTATATGAGAGGAAAGAGTTTGGATAATTTTCAGAGTTCATTCTACCTCTAAGCTAATGGAACATGTGAATAAGTTTATAGTTTAAGGCAAACAAATTCTTCAGGGGCAAGAAGCACTCTCCAATAACTTCTTCAGAGACCTATGAAATAAGAAACCGGTCTTGAGCAAGGCCATTGGATTAATCCAGTGGCCTTTCATATGGCCAGGCTAAAAGACCTTGTTCTCAGACCTCAATGTAATCCCACCATAGAGGCAGTGAACACACACCCACACACAGAGACATAAAAAGAGAGAAAGTAAAACATGAAGGATTGCTGAGCTGGACTCATTTTTATTTACTGGTTTTTATCTTTTTTTGTTTTTTGTTTGTTTTATCACTGGTTTATTGGAAGTTTTATCTAAATTCAAGTCTGAAGAATTTCTTTTTGTCCACCCTAAGCTTTACATAGTTGTGGTATTCTGATAAGTGAGTGGCATCAGTTCCCAGCCCCATCACCCTAAAGACCTTTCTCACATTCTGAGGGACAGACAGAACTTTTTTTTTTTCTTTTTTTTTTTTTTTTTTTGATCAATTAACAGAAAATTTCTTCCTGTATATCATCTCTACACCCCAAGGTGCCAGATCTTGGGAACGTATGAGTAGAGCCAAAATCAGAATTTACCTAGCTAGCTTCTACAGAAGCTTTATCAGGTAAGAACAGTAATGAGGTTCCCTCCTTCTTTTTCCCTTCCATAGATCATAGTTGCCTCTCACCACCACCATCATCTGCACACCCTCAGCATTCATGGGCATTTGCTTCAATTTAGGAAAATGACTCATGGATGCCACCAGAGGGCTTGCAGAAACAAAGAATTTGCAGATCATTTTAGAAAGCTATTTGGAATTCATGGTTTAATTACATCATTTAAGTTCCACAAAAGACCACTGGTTATTACTATCACAGTTTATTTGTTGTTGTTGTTATGTGCCGTCGAGTCAGCCCCGACTCATAGCGACCCCTTCTTGGGTTTCCGAGGCAGTATCACTACGGAAGTAGGATTGCCCAACCTAGATGAAAAAAACTCTAAGAACTTTGTCAAGTCCACATCAATATTAATCGATATCTTTATGTTACTGGTAAACAAAACCTAACATTATGTTATGCATTATACATAATGTTAGGTTTTGTTTATCCATAAGATAAAGATATCGATTAATATTGATATGGACATGTAACAGGGAATGATAGTTGGGTGAAGAGGCTAAAAAGAGAAAACAAGTCTCTATCATGCATAGAATAGAGTATCAGGAGATATCACAATTCCATGAAGTCCTTAGACCTTCACTGTCAAATACGGCAGCCACTACCAACACATAGTTATTTAAATTTAGTTTGGAGTGAGTTAAATTAAATAAAAGTTAAAATTCAGTTCCTCAGTCTCATTAATCACACTTCAAGTGCTCAGTGGCCACATACAGCTAATGGTTACCATATCGAGCACAGATTCATTTTCACATTTCTGTCATTGCAGAAAATTCTATTGGACAACACTGCTTCAGAAGATATCTCTATGAATGATGGGATCTATCCTTAGAAGATGATAATTTTCCAAATGCCATTGTCTAAGCTGTGCTTATGCTACATTCCTAGAGAGCAGAAGAAATTTGCTTCTTCCTATTAAAGGGACAAAATGCAGCACAGCGCCTTCATTCTCAGTCTTTCAAGTACCTGTTCCCATGTCCAGGGGCCAAAGTGGGTCCCTTTGGTCACACAGGGTCACATTGCCTCCACTGCTCTCGCTTAAACTCCCTGGGGCTTGATAGTTAAGTGGACTCATGGAATTCCCTATCAGGTCTTGCTCACTTCAATGCCCTTCAGTCACACACCGGGCCAGAGAAAACTAAGACCTAAGCTTTAGATTTAACACAGAGTTGGAGAATAAAGAGATACACAGAGCAAGAAATACCGTTTAGACCTCAAGGCTAAGCCAGAGGTCCAACCCAGTCCCAGGAGAGATGCAGTGAGAGTTATGGGCATTGGTTTGATCCTAAATAAAATGGTACTTTGATTATTATTCAATATTCCTTATGTATATTGTTCCTTTGGAGAACCTGAAGGGAAGAGTTTGGCAGGCAGGATCGGGCCACTCCTTAGGGTATTACTTATCTAGTGCTGCTGTAACAGATATACCATAACTGATATATACCGTAATCTTTAACAAGCAAAAATTTATTTTCTCACAGTTTAGGTGCCTTGTTGTTGTTGTTGAGTCGGTCCCGACTCATAGTGACCCCTCCTTGGGTTTCCGAGGCAGTATCACTACGGAATTGCCCAACCTTCCTTCCGAGGAGTGGCTGGTGGGTTTGAACCGCCAGCCGTCTGGTTAGCAGGCAATTGTCTTAGCCACTATGCTACAAACAAAAATTTATTTTCTCACAGTTTAGGTGCCTAGAAGTTCAAATTCAGAGCACCAGCTCTGGAGGAAGGTCCTTGCCTCTTTTCATGTGCTGGTCCTTGGAGTGGCATTTGTCTTCCCCTATCTCTGCATCTTTTCTTCCTTGCTTAATCTGTTCTTCCATATGTGAAAAGAGATTGATTTACGGCCTACACTAATACTGCAACGTTAACATAACAAAGAAAATCCATTCTCAAATAGGATTGTAACCACAGGTATGTTGTTGTTGTTGTTGTTTTGCCATTGAGTCCCCCCCCCCCTCATAGCAACCCCTCCTTGGGTTTCCGAGGCAGTATCACTACGGAAGTAGGATCGCCCAACCTTCCTTCCGAGGAAACCACAGGTATAGCGGTTAAGATTTACAACAGACTTTTGAGAGACATAATTTAATCCATAACACTTGGTTACCAAATATTAACTAGTCTCTTTAAAACCATATCCCCCAATCACTAACACTTAATTGATTTCCTTTCTTTGGGACATGCAGACCCTTCCCTCCTTTATGCAAATCTCCTTCCTCAGCTTCTATGACTCAGTGCTCTCACTGAGTTTTTTTTTTTTTTCTACCTCTTTGGCAACTCATAAAAAATATTTTAGTTAATTCTTCCCTTTCTGCCCCTTAAATGTTGATATTCCCCAAGATTGCATATTCATCCATTTCCCCCTTCTAAACTCTCCTTAGACAACCTATTCTATGTTCATGATTTTGCCTACTTACATATATTACTTACTCTGAATGTTCTTTTTACATCTTATACATCTCTTGTTGTTGTTGTTGTTGTTGTTATGTGCCGTCGAGTCAGCCCTGACTCATAGCGACATCTCTATTGAGCTCTAAACAATGGCCTAGTAGATATGGCCTAGTTGGGTATCTCACAGGCAATCCAAAGATGCAGAATTCATCTGTCATTTTTTTTTTCTTTTTTTCCCCAAGTTTCAGTGAAAGCTAGTTATTGCCAGTGCCTCTCATTTTTGTGGATGAATTTTAACTAGAATATGTTTCTATATAACCTAGCCTTCCTCCAATAGCCTGAGCCACAGAACTGCATGAAAACAACTAAGTATATGTCAAAGGTTTTTAAAAGATAATAATTAGGACAGGATATTATGTGAGGGGTACTCTCATATACTCTTATGAGAAGTATAAATTTATACATTTCTAGAAAACAATTTATAATATGTATTGTATTAGTAATGGAGTCCCTTAGTGGTGTAAATGGTTAATACACTCAGTTGATAACCAAAAAGTTGGAGACTCAAGTCTACCCAGAGGCACCTCAGAAGAAAGGCCTGGCTCTCTACTTCCAAAAAATCAATGATTATAAATCTTATGATGCACAGTTCTACTCTGATACACATGGGGTCACCATGAGTTGGAATCAACTTGATGACCACTGGTATATAGCAAATATTGAGAAAGCAAAGAATTCCAACTCTACCAAACCACACCCCAATCACAAAAGGAGATTATAAAATCTTATAAATAAAATTTAACAGAATATTAAATTTTCTAAGCACCATTTGAAAATGCTCCTTTAAATGAGTGAAAAGCCCTACTCATGGAAATCAAAGCATAAAGAGCCTAATTGATGAGTGAATTGAAGACACATTGTGGTACTTTAGTTCCTAGGACCAGGTGCCAAAAGTAGGGCACTCTAGTTCTACTTGGGAATCTCCATTTAAAGCCTTCCCAACATATATTAAAACTCCTCCAAAATGTATTCTAAATTCCTCTTGAATGAATTTATCCTAAGTCATTAGAGACATGGGCAAAGATTTGTAGCCTAGGATGTTCAAAACAATTATTATTTATAAAAATAAAAAATATTGGAAACAATCTAAATGTCCGACATAGATGAAAAACAAATAAATTATGATACTATAATTTGAATATTATACTGCCACTTAAATTTATATTTTGACATAATTTTTAATGTTTTGATAAAATATTCATCATATATCAGATGAAAAACAGAATATAAAAGTATATATAAAACTCATTCAATTTAAATCATTTAATATAAACATACATATATGCATTGAAAAACAAGAGTTAAAGGAAATATACCAAATGATGGAATTAGAGGAGATTTTACTACAATGTATAATTATTATCTTTAGATTAAGAAAAAAACAATTACAAGAGAAATTAGGCAGTCTCTAGCTTATAAATTAGTACTGATGACTTACATATCTCTTCCTCCAGTTAGGAGCGCTGGTGGCACTATGGTTAAGGCATTTGGCTGCTAACCAAAAAGTTGGAAGCCCAAACCCACCAGCTGCTCTGCAAAAAATGAGGCAGTCTGCTTCCACAAAGATTTACAGCCTTGGAAACCCAAAAGGGGTTGTTATGAGTCAGAATCGAATCAATGGCAGTGAGTTTGGCTTGTTTTGTTTTGTTTTTCCCTCCAATTCATTTTGATACCTTAAGAGTAAAGACCCTGTCTACAATTTCTTTGGTTTTTTTCTCTTATAACACAAGACTTTGCACACAGAGGCAATGAGCCAATAAGTCTTAGGAGAAACAGAACTGGTATCATCAATACACTCATCATCCTAAGAGTGCCCTGTGGTCAAACTGTCAACAAAAGTACTGACAGCTCACTGGGTGAAATGTTGCAGCAATCAAGATGCCAAAATTCCCAGTGTAGAGAAATAGCAAAATATTACTCACTGCCATTAGGGTCAAGTATATTTGAGTTTCAATCGCAACTTCACTAACTCATTGGCTAAGTAAATATGACTGAGCTACCTACTTCTGCGAACCCCAATTGGATCACCAGTAATAATACCACTTCTCAAGATAGTTAGGAAAATTAAAGGAGGTACAGTGCTTGGCACGTTGCTTCCCACTTTGAGACATAGATCATTTTACTAAGAAAAGGACATTGTGAATAATTAAAATTGTCATCAGCTCTCACAGTTGGTTATATATCTTTCTCTGAAGAACTCAAAGGATTTAAAATTAAGTTTTAAATGGTATCTGTGTGGACAGAATCCACCTACATCTGGAAAACTGGAGGTTGAAGTTTTGTTCTTGCTGCCAGCAATTAGATTTCCCAGTATTTCTCTGAAAACCTCTTGCTGCTTTATCCAATCTGATTAGGGAGGGACACCCAATTCCCCAGAGCCTGAGGTTATGAATTAGATAAGAAAGCTAGGGAAGATGAGTAATACGTCTCAGCTCATCTATTTTCAAAAGATTTTTTAAACAGGAGAAAGGAGGATGGGAGACACTTTGAAAGAGTGACCAGTTTTATGAGGCGAGAAGATATATTTTCTGTGATTCAGCATTGGGAAACAGGATCATCTTTGATAAAATAGTTGTCTTGGAACTCTCTTGGTTGTAGTTGTTGTTGTTGTTATGTGCCGTCGAGTCAGCCCTGACTCATAGTGACCCCTCCTTGGGTTTCCGAGGCAGTATCACTACGGAAGTAGGATTGCCCAACCTTCCTTCCGAGGAGTGGCTGGTGGGTTTGAACCGCCAGCCTTCTGGTTAGCAGGCAAGTGCCTTAGCCACTATGCTACCAGAGCTAGGGAGTACAAAAAAATATTTTTTACTCTACCTCATCTCCCCTTTGTGCTGTGACTAGCTGGTTAAGCAGTAACTCTCAAAACATTTGTTTTCTTAGTTCTCTATTTTCTCCCCTGTTTTCAAAATAGTTCTATATTCTTTCTTTTGAGGCTGTGAAAAATCACTCTAGAGGGCAATTTGAAGACAGTGGCATTAATGAGCAGGGGCTGCTGTGCATTAAGCAAGCCATTGATTTCAGCAGGGGGAAAAAAAAACAGATAGTAATAATGATTGACTGGCTTTTAGTGTATGTGATTCAATGTTACCTAATGCTGTCTGGGTACCAAAAAAAGACATTCCTGTCTCATCAGTTTTGACTCATAATGCCGGTATAGGTAATACAGAGTGGAATTGCTCTGTAGAGTTTCCAAGGCTATAATCTTTATGGAAACAGACTTCAACATCTTTCTCCTGAGGAGTGGCTGGTGGGTTCCAACCTCCAACCTTTCAATTAGCAGCTGAAAACGCAACGACTGTGCCACCAAGGCTCCTTTGTCTGAGTACAGTTCCACCTGAAATGATCTGATTCCCCATCATACTTTGGGAAACACTGCTTGTCAGTTATCATGTCATCCACATTCCAGATCTTTCATCCGATGCTACAAAATCCTTAGTGTATGGCTTTTGTTCTCATGGTGTTGAGGTGGCTCCTCTATATCCTCCCAATACCACATCTTCAGGTACCAGGAGGAAGGAGTAGGGACAACAGGATAAGTGTGCCAGATTGTCTTTGATTTTTCATTAGAAAACTGTAGTTTCCCTAGAATCCCCACCAATATAATTCAGCTTGCATCTCACTATACAAAATTATGTTACATGCTCATTACTAACTGCAAAGGAAGCCAGGGAAGTCAGCCTTATGAAAAATTTTTCCTCTGTAAAAAATATTAAATACTCTATTAGATCCATTTTCACCCCTAGAGATATACCTCCTAGTGTGCTCTGTCCCCCTGCTCCAATCTGAGCTGATTACTCTCTAGGTGTAATGCTCAGCCAGAAACTCTGGACTTGCATTCCCACCACCTTAGGAATTTCCTTAAGGACCTCTGGTGGCCTAGTGGATAAGGCATTTGGCTGCTAACCAGAAAGTCAATGACTCAAACCTACCAGCTCCTCTGCAGAAGGAAGATAGGGCAATCTACTTCTGTAAAGATTTACAGCCTTGGAAACAATGGGAATCCACTCAGTGGCAGGGAATTTGGTATTTCCTTCCTCTCTCCACATTGTTAGATCTCGTTTCCTGGATCCTCAATCTTTAGTGTATTCCCTTGTTTTGGTGGTATACATCCTTTTTGAAAAGGAGAAATAAATTTTTGAGACCTTACATATCTGAAAATGCCTTTTATCCAGCCTCACACTTGAATGATAGTTTGACTGAGTAGATTTTTAGACTGACAATCACTTTTCTTTGGCTTTCAAGTGCTTCATTGTCACCTAATTTCCAAAGATGTGATTGAGAAAATTCATGCCATTCTTATTCCAGAACTTGTGTATGTACCTTACTTTTCTCTGCAAATTTTCAGTGTGTTCTATCACTGGTATTCTATAAGTCAATCATAGTTTTCATTGGTTTGGCACCTTATTTATTGTAGGGACACTTATGGACCCTTTTAATCTAGAGATTCATGTTCTTCCAATTTAAGGGACATTCCCATATTATTTCTGTCATTTTCTTCTCATAATTTCCTCTTTTTTCTTTCCTATAATGACAATTATATGTTGCATTTCTTGGATTGCTCCTTTTATTTTCTTGGATTGTTTTTTCTCTTATTTACCATTTCTTTTACTTTTTACTCTATTTGTAATTAGTATTTGCATGATATATCTTTTTCCACCATTTTCCTTTTGATTTATATGTACCTTTCTATTTTAAGTACATCATTTATAAACAAATAAAGCAGCACCTCACTTTTTAGCCAGTATGACAATCTTTACTTTTAAATGGATGTAGTTCATTTACATTTAATATAATTATTGGTATGGATGAGTTTCAGTATTGCTATTTGTTTCAGATTTGTCTTACCTGCTCTTTGTCCTTTTTGCTTCCTTTCCTGCCATCTATTGAATTAACTGGGTACTTTTAGTATTCAATTTTATCTCTATTGTCTTCTTAGTTATATTATTTTATTTTTGATTGACCTGGAATTAATATTGTGTACTTCACATATAATGTTAGAACCTAACAACAATATAATTCATTTACCTCTTCCTGTCCTTTGTGATATTGTTGTCAAACATTTTAGTTATATGTATGTTATAAGCCTGGCAATGCGTTGACATTGTATTAGCTTTAAATAACCTATTGCCTTTAAAAGAAATTAAAGACAAAAGGCTTTTTTAAAAGAATTTACCCACTTATTTATTATTCCCAGAACTTCTCATTCTTTCATATAGGTTTGTTTGTGTTTTAGCCTTGTATCATTTCCTTTTGGTCTGAAAAAGTTATTTTAATATTTTGTAATAAAGGTTTGCTAGTGTCAAATTCTCTTAACTTTTGCTGTTTTGAAAATATCTTTATTATGCCTTCATTTGGAAGGATATTTTCCTTTGGTATAGAATTCTAGGAAGAAGGTTTTTTGTTTTGTTTTGTCAGTACTTTACAAATGCCATTAAATTTTCCTCTGACTTGTATTATCATATTTTTATACAAGTAATGTGTGCATTATATGGTTTTTGGCAAACCTCATCACCTCCTCACTCAGTTTCCTATGCACACTATACATCGTACACATGTGTGCACATTATTTCTATGAGTACATAATATGCAGGAAAATACAGTAGTTTTGTTGAGAGGTTCAGTAGTCATTATCATTGCTCCCCTGTGTATAATATATCTTTATCTCTTCTCTAGCTGCTTTTAAGATTATCTCTGCATTTAGCATCTATGCAGTTTTCTTTATGCTTATGCTGCTTGAGGTTAGTTGAGCTTCTTGTATTTCTAGCTTGACATTTTCTAGCAAATTTGAATATTGTTTCGCCAGTATTTCTTCAAACATATTTTTCTCTCTTTCTTCTGTCTGGGACTCCAATTACATATATTATACTACTTGATGTTTCCCCACAGGTGACTGAGATCTGTTCTTTGTTGTTGTTTTTTAAAGCCATTTTTCCTGTGTTTCAATTTTCAGTTCCTATTGATCCATTTTCAAATTCATTGATCTTTCTTCCCCTTCAGCAGTGGCCATATTATTTTTATACGCCACCAGTAAATTTTTACTTTAGATATTTTATTTTTCAGTTCTAGAATTTCCATCAGTTCTTTTAGATAGTTTCCATTTTTTTGTTGGAATTACCCATTTGATCACTCATTATGTATATTTTTTTAGATCCTTAAATATATTAATAATAGCTATCTTCAAGTCTTACTCTGAAAATTCCAACAACTGTGCCATTTCTGGTTTGTTTCTATTGAATGTTCTTTCTTTCAGTGACAACTCATGTTTTCTTGTCCCTTCATTTATGAGTACATTTCTATTGTAAGCTGGACATTGTAGATGTGACAATAGATTTTGTTATGTTCTTTTAAATGTGTTATATTTTGTTCTAGTGGACAATTAATTAGTTAAATGGTTTAGTTTCATTCTGTTGAAGCTTAGGTTTTCTCTTTGTTAGCATTTAATCAGTGGATAATTTAGCCCTACCTTAAACTGTGATCTTTCTATGGTCTCACCTAAATATTCAGAGTATTAGTGAGGTCTTGCCGCTCTGGCTGGTTAGTGTTCAAATGTCTCTGCAGCACCGTGCAATCTCCAGAATCTCCAGTGAGCTTATCCTCCCATAGACCCCATGGAGTCTCCACATGTAGCTTAGTGTTTAGCCACTAGTCAAAAGGACTCCTTTGCAGATGTCTAGGTCTCTCTTTATGTGCAGCTTATTTCTCCCTAGTAGCCTGTCCCCCCAAAATTTCACATACTTATTACCCCTGAACTCCAATTTCTGATTCTTTCATTCTCTGGTTTGACTTCCCATGCCACATTTTGGAAAGGGATCCAGGGTAGAGGCTACTCTATATGTTTCCCTTTTCCCAAGCAGCATTGCTCTTCAGCATCTATTGTTCAATAGCTAAAAAGAAATTGTTTCATATATTTGCCCAACTTTATATTTTTGTAGTGTTGGAGGGTGAATCCATATTAGCTACTTCATTATAAACCAAAACCAAACTCACTGCCATTGAGTCGGATCCAACTCATAGGGGTCCATCCTTGGGTTTCCAAGGTGATACCTCTATGGACTCGACAGGATATAACAACAGCAACACCTCTATGGAAGTAGATTACCCAATCTTCCTTCTGAGGAATGGCTGGGGGGCTTGCCACCAGCCTTCTTAACTGCCTTAGGAACTATGCCACCAGAGCTCCTTACTTCATTATGTTGTTGTTGTTATGTGCCATTGAGTCGGACCCGACTCATAGAGACCCCTCCTTGGGTTGCCGAGGCAGTATCACTACGGAAGTAGATTGCCCAATCTTCCTTCCAAGGAGTGGCTGGTGGGTTTGAACTACCAGCCTTCTGGTTAGCAGTTAAATGCCTTAAGCACTATGCTACCAGAGCTTCATTATAGCTGGTACTAAAAGTTTCATTATTTTTTTTAACTTTTCACTTTATGGTTTTTTTTTGTGTGTGTGTGTATGCATGCATGTATATTAAACCAAACCAAACACACTGCTGTCAATTTCAACTCATAGTGACACTTTTGAACAGTGTAGAACCAAGGTTGTAAATCTTTGTGGTAGCAGACTATCTCATCTTTTTCATAAGAAGTGGCTGGTGGGTTCAAACCACCAATCTTTTGTTAACAGGCTGAATCCATTATGCCATTAGAGCTCCAAGTGTATATATAGAACAGAGTTTAATTCAACACTTGAAAAGGGAGAATTTTTGTAGCATTTTATAGTGTTACCAGGATAGGAAAAGGTGAGAGGTTTTCGACCCTTACAGCATTGATGTTGTGAGATTGATTTCTCACTATGAAATGAAGCATGGGTCAAAAAATGTGTTTTGTTCTGGATTAATCTAGTGTAGATTTGAACTCCTGCCTTTACTGGCTACCCAGAGACTTCAAATATCAGCTCCAGAAAAACTGTTCTCAAAATGAAGATAGAGAGATTTCTTCCATAATAGATACAGATAGAGGGGTTTTCAGCTTTTTTCCAGTTATAATAGGGGTCGCTATGAGTCAGGGCCGACTCAACGGCACACAACAACAACAACAACAACAATTTCAAAACTTAGATAAATGCAACATTTGGTTGCACCCACAAATCTTAGATCACAAAACACATTGTTTAAAATAAAATACATACATTCAAGATCTAATATGTGCTAGGCAAAATACTAAACAATGCAGGAAGCATCAAAAGAAGATGGAATATACAGAGTCACTGTATCAAAAAGAATTGGTCGATGTGCAACTATTTCAGGAGGTAGCATATAATCAAGAACCAACGGTATTGAACAAAGAAGTGCAAGCTGTACTGAAGGAATTGGCAAAAAATTAAAAAAGGCTCTAGGAATTGATGGAATACCCATTGAGATGTTTCAACAAATAAATGTCATGCTGCAGGCACTCACTCTTTTATGCCAAGAAATATGGAAGACAGCAACCTGGCCAACTGACTGGGAAAGATCCGTATTTGTCCCCATTCCACAGAAAGGTAATCTAATAGAATGTGGAAATTATTGAACTATGTCATTAATGTCACAGGGAGGTAAAATCATGCTGAAAATAATTCAAAACCGGTTGTGGCAGTTTATCAACAGGGAACTTGCAGAAACTAGTTTATCAACAGGGAACTGCAAGCTATATTCAGAAAAGGACATGGAACAAGGGATATCATTGCTGATGTCAGATGAATCTTGGCTCAAAGCAAGGAATACCAGAAAGATGTTTACTTGTGTTTAATAGACTATGCAAAAACATTTGACTGTATAGATCATAACAAATTATGGATAACATTGAGAAGAATGGGAATTCCAGAACACTTAATTGGGCTCATGAGGAACCTATACATAGACCAGAAGCCTATCATTCAAACAGAACAAGGAAATACTGAATGATTTAAAACCAGGAAGGGAGTGTGTCCAGGTTGTATCCTTTCACCATATTTATTTGATCTGTATGCTGAGCAAATCATCCAAGAAGCTGGATTTTATGAAGAACACGGCATCAGGATTAGAGGAAGATTCATTAACAACCTCCAATATGCAGAAAACACAACCTTGCTTGCTGAAAGTGAAGATGACTTGAAGCACTTACTGAAGATCAAAGCCTACAGTGTTCAGTATGGATTACACCTCAACAAAAAGAAAACAAAAATCCTCACAAATGGACCAGTAAGAAATGTCATGATAAATGGAAAAAAGATTGAAGCTGTCAGGGATTTCATTTTACATTGATCCACAATCAAAACCCATGGAAGCAGCAGTCAGGAAATCAGACATTGTATTGCACTGAGAAAATCTGCTGCAAAAGACCTCTTTAAGAGGACCTTTGAGGAGCAAAGATGTCCCTTTGAAGACTAAAGTGTGCCTAACCCAAGCCATGTCATTTTCAATCATCCCATATGCATGTGAAATCTGGACAATGAATAAGGAAGACAGAAGAAGAAGTGATGTATTTGAGTTGCAGTGTTGGCGAAGAATACTGAAAGTACAATGAACTGCTAAAAGAACTAAAAAATCTGTCCTGGAAGAAGTACAGCCTGAATGCTTCTTGGAAGCGAGAATGGCCAGACTTAGTCTCACCTACTTTGGTCATGTTGTCAGAAAGGACCATTCTCCGGAGAAGGATATCATGTTTGGTAAAGTAGAGGATCATCAGAAAAGGGGAAGACCCCCAACAAGATGGATTGACACAGTGGCTGCAATGATGGACTCAAGTATAGCAAGGATTGTGACAGTGGCCCAGGACTCGGCTGTATTTTGTTCTGTTGTACATAGGATTGCTATGAGTTGGAGTTGGCTCTATGGCACCTAACAACATCAATATGTGCTGTGAATAGAAATAACTGGGCATTTTTTTCTAATTGCTGCAGAGTCTTTCTCTGATCTCAAAGAGTATCAACATACTCCTCACACTCTTACAGATTCTGGTTTGGACTATTTCTCGGGTATTGACATGACAAAGAAGTAATGTGACCTCTGTAGTCAAACTAACTAGAGATCAGGTTTTAGCTGCCACTTACAAATTTTATTGACCTTTGGCAAGTTATCTTCTCTGAGCCTCAATTTCTCACTTGCAATATGGCAGAAGATACTGCTCTATCAGACATTATCTGCCTCTGCTCTGCTAAGCTGTTGATACTAAAGACCTGTCACTTTCTAAGTGAGTCCCTAGGCCAATGAGAGGGGTATGCCAAGGACTCCTCTTCAATGCAGAGATATAGGGACTAATCTTCTGCACCCAAACCTTCTATCCAACATGCCTGGAGTAAGTAGTAAACCAATGTGTCCCATGTGAGCAATTATCATAGGCAGCTTTACCTACCAGAATGTTCTGTGGTCCTTTGAATGTGCCTCAGGCTATGTACAAGCTGTTTCCTCTGACAAGAATGCTCCTCAAACCACTCTAACTCCCATCCCCAACTCATGTTTGCCTAGTTAACTCCTCTCTTTTTTCAGATATCAACCTGTTCTGGTTACCTAGTGCTGCTCTGACAGGAATATACCACAAATGGGATGGCCTTAACAAACAGGAGTTTATTCTCTTACAATTCAGGAGGCTAGAAGTCCGAGTTCAAAGTGCCAGGCTCTAGGGGCTGGATGAAAGCCCCTCGACCTTGGGTTTCAGCTCTGCCCCTTGCTCCTGGTCCACTGAAGCTAGAGGCATCTCTTCACTCAGGCAGCTACTGGCTGCTGAGTCTAACAAGCCCAAGGTCGACAAATAAAATGGCACAGTCCGATGTCACCAATCCACATGGCAGGCCATTAATTCAAGTCCATTGTAAGTCCCAAAGTTGGCAGAGCATGGCAGGCTGCTGAACAACAACATAGCTACATGCAGAGTCCAAGCGTGCCATAAGCTAGAGACCATTTCCAAAGCTGCTTCTTATATACGGGAAGCAGACCACATATCCAAAGCAGCTACTCAGCTGCTTTGGTAGATCCCACCATGGAGTTGATTGTCAGTCTCATCATGGGGAATAACTACTACCAACTGCCCAGCCACTCAACCAGGCCCAGCCAAGTTGACACACAAACATAACCACCGCAATTCCACCACTTGTCAACTTGGCACTTGTACAGATCTTCAATGGGTGGTATCTGTACAGGTCTCCTCCACTGGGTGACTCTGGTCCCCTAGTTCCTGAGTGGTGACCTCATCCTCGGCCTACATGAACAAGCAGCCTCACACTCCAGAACCAAGTTGATGAAGGTCTGGCTCCTTGAAACCTAGGGGGCTGTGGTGCATCCACCCCCAAAGACCGACCCTTAAGGCTGAGGCAGCTTCTGCTTCCCATTTCCTTGGTCTCCCTGCTTCTGCCAATTAATACCGAAAGCAACCCACTCTGCTGGAAAACTTGCTGCCCAAAAAGCACTCACCTTTCTTGCTTCATGGGCTGGCCAACCTGCTACTCTATCTCATGCCAGTCTCTTTCACTAATTAATGCCTGAAGGCAACCCCCTCTGCCAGGAAACCACCTACCCAGTAGCACCCGGCTTTCTACTCTGTTGGCTGGTAAGCCTGTTGCTATTTAATGCCAGTCTCCGGGCTCTGCTACTGCTGTTTCTCACGTTGGTCTCTTGGCTCTGCTCCTGCCATCTCTCATACTATATGCCGTGGTCTCCCTGCCTGAGTCTCAGGTCAAGGATGCATTCCACTCATGTTTCAACATTTTAGGTATCTGTCAGAGCAGCACCCCACCCTCTTGGTACCATATTCTGTTCTGGTTACCTAGTGCCACTCTGACAAGAATATATACCACAAACAGGACCTCTGAACAAACAGGAGTTTATTCTCTTATAGTTCAGGAGGCTAGAAGTCCAAGTTCAAAGTGCCAGGCTCTAGGGGCTGGATGAAAGCCCCTCGACCTTGGACTTTAGCTCTGCCTCTTCCTCCTATCCCCAAGGCTTCTCCTTATAAACAGGAAGCAGACCACATACCCAAAGCCGCTACTCAGCTGCTTGTGGTAGATCCCACCATGGAATTGATTGCCAGTCTCATCATGGGGAATAACTACCACCAGCTGCCCAGTCATTCAACCAGGCCCAGCCAAGTTGTCACACAAACATAACCACCACACAACCTAAACACTTTTTCCCCAGGGAGACTAGGTTCAATTCCCCCAAAGATGGTTCCCATAAAGCCCAGTGCTTTCCCTAATATGCATCATAAATAAAATTACCTATTTAATGTCTGTTTTCTCCTTAGATTATAATCTCCATGGAGGCAAGGATCATGTCAATCTTGTTCATCATTATACCGAACACTGATACATATAAAGAATCAATAAATAATTATTGGTTTGAGTTGCTGAACATTAGTGATGATGCACACATACATCTATATTTGGAATATGATGGGTGTTTGAAGACTGAGTGAGAGCTCAAAATGGGGTCCAAACCAGTTGCTGCCTGGTTGGCTCCAACTCATGGTGACTCCATGTGTGTCAGAGTGGAACTCTGTTCCACTGGGTTTTCAATGGCTGACTTTTTTGAAGTAGATCACCAGGCCTTTGTTCTGCATGGACTACCTCCAGCCTTTTAGTTAGCAACTAAGGATATTAACTGTTTGCACCACATAGAGACTTCAAGATGGGGTATGTTGTTGTTGTTGTTGTTATGTGCCGTCGAGTCGGCCCCGACTCATAGCGACCCCTCCTTGGGTTTCCGAGGCAGTATCACTACGGAAGTAGGATTGCCCAACCTTCCTTCCGAGGAGTGGCTGGTGGGTTTGAACCGCCAGCCGTCTGGTTAGCAGGCAAGTGTCTTAGCCACTATGCTACCAGAGCTCCTACAAGATGGGGTACAGTAGAAAGTTATTTTTACAGCATATATATTTTTATACTAAAAATGCCACACATAAAATGAATAAGATGGCAGAGTGGAGACTCAAACATCTTGAGCTGAACAGCTAGGTACTCTGTCAATGAAGCTCCTTAGGTAGTCTTTGCTGAAGAGAAGACAGAGCTGAAAAGCCAGAATTATAGTTAAACTCTTGTCAACTCTAGTTAGTATAAACAGATGGAAACTGAAATAATTTGAATCCTGGCCCTTGTCCTGTTTGGCTAGTACCCTCCAAAAACAAAACTCACTGCCATTGAGTAGATTCTGACTCACAATGACAACCAAGGCTGTAAATCTTTACAGAAGTAGATTGCCCCATCTTCCTTCCATGGAGTAGCTGATGCATTTGAACTGCTGACCTTCTGGTTAGCAGCCGAGTGCCTTATCTACTATACCACCAGAGCTCCCTGGCTAGTACCCTAGATAAGACATTTTATATCCCCAGTACTTCCCTTTCCTCTTTGGTGAAAGTCAAGAAGTAGACAGTATGTTCATGGAGATGATAAATGTCTTCTAATATTGAGAGGTTAAAAGTATATTGTTTATGTGTAATGGAATAAAACACAGGAACAAACTGCTTGATTCTAAAGAAGAGATTCTCAACATGAGGGAGAGAGACAGAGAAAGAAGGAGGCAGTGATGTTTCATTTTTTAAAATTTGGACACTCTATCGCATTGGTTCAGAAAATGAGAGAGAGAGAGAGAGAGAGAGAGAGAAATATTTGTTTATTTTTCTCTTTAGGTAACATATTTTAAGTATTACCTAAAAAGAGAATTGAGTGTGCATATATGTATATTAAATAGAAAAATAAAGCAAATATGGAAAATATTATCAATTGGTAAATCTAGGTGAAGGATTTATAGGTATTTCTTTTATTATTCTTGGAATTTTTCTATAAATTTGAATTTTGCAATTAAAAATACCATTATGTTATGTATGCTCTAAACCAAGGATAGATTCAATGGAGGTTAATCTTGCATTAATACCAGTGATACAAAATACCTCTAACCCTTACAGAAACAACAGAAGGCAGACATCGAGCAATCCCTCACAGATAGCCAGACACTGTGGGAGAGAGATCCAATGGCTCTACTGACTCAGGACCATAGTACTGGAGGGCACCAGACTTAATTGGCACACCAAAATACATAAAAATCTTGTTCCTCATCCTACATTGGTCAGTAACGACTGGGGTCTTAAAAGCTTTCAAGAGGCCATCTAAGATGCTGCTAGTGGTCTCCTACAGTCGGAAACGAAGAATAGTGCAAAAAAAAAAAAAAAAACAAGGGCATTTGGAAGAAATTAGCCTTAGGATATGGTGGCCCTCAAGACTAGAAGAAATAGATGTTGCCCGACTACCAATGCCAACCACTCAGAAAAGGATCAAATCTGGAGATCCTGGATAGAGTGGGAGGAAAAATGTGGAACAAAATCCAAAAACTCAATAATGACCAGAATTATTGGTCGGATGGAGTCCAGTGAGACCCCCCAATACTATCGCCCTGAGATACATTCTGGGGCCTGGAATAAAACTCACTCCCAGGGTCTGGATCTCAGCCCAATAGCAAACAAGATGTACACACAGACCACTCAACCCAGGGTGATGCACCCACATACTCTATGGAAATGCATGCCTTGGAGCAATCAACCATGGGGCACTGGAGGGACAACATTTGCAGGAGGAAATGCAAGACAAACAGGAGTGCTTAACTATGAGGGGCAAGGGGGGAAGGTTACTGGGCCGGGAGGGGAGGAGACTGGGTTAGGGTTGGAGATGGAGAAAAAAAAAATACCATTTTGTTTAATAAAGGCAAAGCTTTGTGTTTTCAAAATATTATATTTAGTTCATCCAGGAGGCTTATAAAGCTTCACTTACTGACTCCAGTGCTCCTCTCCCAAGATCCTGGCTCACTACCCACTAGAATAAATACTAATTTCTCCTGGAGATGACACATACAAACCCTCCCAGCATCTAGCCAATCCAGCTGAGAGCCGCTGCTCCAAAGATAGTGACATTGGAGCCACTTAACAAAAGTAGGTTATGCACCGTCATTCTCCTGGAGAGTTTTATACACTTTTAAGTTTTAGATATAATTTTCCTTAGAGGCACAAGTCTGAACAAGATAAAGTCTCCCAAGGTCCTTTAGATTTTTAAAGTGTCTGCATGCTGAGGAATGAGTTTAGAGTCTCTTCCCCCTTGTGATTTAACTACTCAGTTTTTTGAGGCTGCATCTAGCTTTTGTTTTGCTTTGCTTTGTTTTCTTTTCTGCCTCCTCAAAGAGATAGGCTCCTATATCTGCCCAGCAAAGTTGCTAGTGGCAGCATTCTCAGAAGCACCCACCTCCAGATAATGTCAGACTTCATGTGACCAAGCATCCGGAAATATTACATCATTCCAGGATGTGATTCCTTCTAATGCAGGGTTTATTGTTGCTCTGCTGCTGTGGCTGCTGCTGTAGTAGCAAGCAGCAAACAGCAAGCAGTAAGCCATTACCTCAGGTGGATGCAGCTTTGTGTAAATTAGAAGCCAAGGTGTGGGAGTCAAGAGACTCGCTTGGGGCTGTATTGCCCTTCTCAAATTGCAGTTTCCCCTGCAGGAAGCCATACAACACATTAAACATACATAAAATATTACATGATCATCTAAGATCAGAAATGAAAGAAAGGTGGCTTTTTCCTGGCAAGACATGAGTAGCATATGGTACATAATTTTTTTTAGTCAGTTATTTTTGGTATGTAAGGTTTGGGTTATGCAGGCAAATGTTGGGGTGAATTGTCACTATTGACTAACTGAAGAAGTCTGTAATGCTGAGTCTATAATTCACATATAGACAGAAATGGGACAAGAAGCCTTTGGACCAGGCCCAGAATCAGTTGCTTGGCAACTTCACGAGTGTCAGAGTGGTACTCTGCTCTGTAGTGTTTTCAGTGGCTGATTTTTCAGAAATAATCTATCTTCTGAGGCATCTGTGGATGGACTTGAATCTCTAAACTTTCAGTTAGCAGCTGAGCTTATGGAGAGTTTGTACCAGCCAGGGATTCCATAGACGGAAAAGGTGAATAATAATTTCTATCTATTAGTAAGGACAGTAATAATAATAATAACAACAATTATTTATTGAGTTCTTACCATGTGCCAGACACCATGCTAAGCAATCTTATGGTCTTGCTAACAGCGTGACCAAGCAACCTGAGTACTCTTTGCCTTTCTGTGGTCTTAGCTTGTGTCCTAGAAGATTCCCATCAGGGTCTAAGTGACCATTGACCTCCCCGCCCCCAACAATGATCAGTCTCTTACCCTCTGGAGCAATTCAATTCATCTGCATTTGAATCAGCTTGAATTCCTGCCTGGATTAGCTTGTTGTTGTTATGTGCCCGATGAGTCATAAAGACCCCTCCTTGGGTTTCCTAGGCAGCCACTCCTCGGAAGGAAGGTTTGGCTATCCTCCTTCCGTTGTGTTCCTGCCTTGGAAACCCAAGGAGGGGTCGCTATGAGTCGGGGCCGACTCGACGGCACATAACAACAACAACAACATCACCACGAAGTAGATTGCCCCATCTTCCTTCTTCCTTCTGAGGAGTGGCTGGTGGGTTTGAACTGCCAGGCTTCTGGTTAGCAGTCAAGTGCCTTAGTCACTACACTACCAGAGCTCCTTGAGTGCTTCTTAAAGGCAAGCTCAGGCATAGGTAGAATGGCTTCACTGTCAAGTGGACCTTAGCAGTCCTATGACTAAGAGTTTGCAGGTACCCACCCATCCACCATGCCAGGCTTGATGAAAGCAGAGAACTATTAAACCAAAACCAAATCAAATTCACTGCCATCGAGTAGGGTCCAACTCACAGCGACCCCTCCTTGAGTTTCTGAGATGGTATCACTACAGAAGTAGATTCCCCATCCGAGATGGTATCACTACAGAAGTAGATTCCCCAATCTTCCTTCTGAGGAGTGGCTGGTGGGTTTGAATAGCCAGCTTTCTGGTTAGCAATCAAATGCCTTAGGCACTATGCCACCAGAGCTCCCAGAGAACTATTAAAAGAAAAAAAAAAAAATCCCACTCTATTGCACTAGGAGCTTTAATCAAAATGACTCCTGCAAAGGGAGACTCTTTGCTTAGGAGACACAGAGTTTCTGTTAAAGGTGATGGAAAAATTTGGAAATGTATACTGGTGATGGTTATATAAGATAATGGATACAATTAATGTCACTCAATTGTACATGTGGAGAATGTTGAAATGGTAAATATTTTGTTGCATAAATATTTACTACAATAAGAAAGAAAATGACTCTCATATTCATTCCTTTGAGCAGTACTCTTCAGTTTCTTTGCTAGCTTTACAGCCTCCTGTAGAGTTCAGTGTGCTTGATCTTGGATGCCTGTCTCTTATCTATGAGCTCTTCCTCAAAACTTCCTCCCACCACTTTCCCACTCCACCTCTATTTTTACTTTAACTCAGTCTCTTAAAACTAGATCAGGACAGGAAGCATACTTGCTTCCCCACTTACTCAACACTTTCGTCTAGCCTCTTAGCTTCCCCAGCTAAGACTAGCTGCATCCTGCCTAGGGCTCCTGGTCTCCTAGCAATCTTTGGCTCTTGACAGCCTGGAGGGTGGATGTGTCAAAGGGACTAGGTGACAGAGGTGAGAAGGTGAGGAAAGCTCTTTTCTCCCCAGGCTCTGGAGTACAGAATTACAGCTTTACAATAATTAATATTTCAGAAGAAGGGACTCGCTTTCCCTGGCATATCTAGAACTCAGCCCTAAGGGTAACAAATAATTTGCCAAGGAGCGCAGGGCTATACTTTGCTGCCAGAAGCAGAGATTTCTAATTGAAACATACTTAATGGTACCACACCTGGCTTGCCCTAAGGACTGGTGGGAAAAAAAAAAGATAAAAAGTGTGGTAAAAACAGGTTGCCTTTTTTGGTAAAAGAATAATTAGACTGATTTGCCATTCACAGAAGATGCATTTAAGTTGTTCTTTGAAAATAATGCAATTGTAGAGCCAAGAAGGTATCTTTGAATCACGTTGTTCAAATATCATATTTTTTATAACCTAGTAAATTGAGGCCCAGAGAAGTTAAATGACTTCTCTGAGAGTTTCCCAATAAAGGAAAGATGGAATTGGAACTAGAATATTATCATCCAAGGCTCAGTTTGGTGTTACTTCTACTACCTCATGCTACCATCCATAGTGATGGCAGATAGATATGCACCGAGCCATGATGATTCATACTAGATGAGTCATAAAGACCCCTCCTTGGGTTTCCAAGGCAGTATCACTACAGAAGTAGATTGCCCAACCTTCCTTCTGAGGAGTGGCTGGTGGGTCTGAACCGCCAGCCTTCCAGTTAGCAGTCAAAAATACTCAGAATCCATCCATAGGATTGTATTGAAAAATTTGACTCTTTCTTGATCCTTAGTCAAGAGAATCTGAAAATAGTCTGTGAAAGAACACTGTTAAACTGAAGTGCTTGACATAACTAAAATGGCTGACAGGTGTGACTCAGACTTTTGTCCTAGGTACATGCTTCTGCTTTTTAAAGTACATGACTGATGACCACATTTTTGACCAAGGTAACTTGTTTTGCAGCATTCTGAGGTGGCCCACCCAGAACTTTGCAGAAAACAGAAGAAACTACCTCTGGGACGTAGGAAACTGGGGCTAAAGTTGAGTAGCCTAGCGAATAGAAATTTTTGATAAGTCTTACAGAGCATGTTGAATGTCAACCAATCAAATGTACTCTTTCCCCGTCCTGTACAAAGTTCTGATAAAAGATATACACCATGCTCCCTCTTCAGAACACCATTTTGAAATTTCATTTGGGTGTTTCTCAATTTGCAAATCTTTGAATCTGAATAAAACTCTTTCATTGTTAATAAGCTGTAGGAGCCAGTTCTCTATCTGTCTTTTATCTCTGAATCTCTTCTCAACTCTCCTTGAGCAAGCCTTCCTTATTTGATTAGAAAGATCACCAGAGTCAGCCCCAACTTCATATTTTTCTGGCAACGTGACCCCAGAGACAAGACAGTTGCTCCTCCAATTTGAAACTCAGAAATCCCAGGGAAGGATTCCAATAGACCAAACTGGATTTCATATCTGCCCCCTGAACCCTCTCTGTGTTGGGGAAGAATGGGGAACTGTGATTAACCAGACCTGTGTTACCAGCCAACAACTCTGCAGGTGGAGCGAAGATAGTTACCAGAATAAGGAGTGAGGTAAAAGTTCACATAGATGATAAAGAAGGCAATACCTAGCACCACCCTTAACATCCTGTATTCCAAAACTGCTGGAATTCAACAAATTTTACATTACTCTATGCTACTTTTCCTCCAGCTCCATATGCATTTTACATATAGACCATTAATAAATAAACTTAGATGATGACATTGGTGGTCCAAGGAATTCTTGACAAGCTATTCAATTAATCCATATCAGTGGACCCTGCAAGAATCATCCAAGGACTGATGAGCAGAGGGCAGTGTGATGCAATGAAGAATCTTCTTGTTGTTGTTAGGTGCCGTTGAGTCGGCTTCGAGGCATAGCGACTCTATGTACAACAGAAAGAAAAACTGCCCAGTCCTGTGCCAGTCTCACAATCCTTGCTATACCTGAGCCCGTCGTTGCAGTCATTCTGTCAATCCATCTCAATGAGGGCCTATCCCTTGTTTGCCGACCCTCCACTTTACCAAGCATGATAGCCTTCTCCAGGGAATGGTCGCTTCTGACAATATGACTAAAGTAGGTGAGATGAAGTCTGGTCATTTTCACTTCCAAGGAGCATTCCGGCAGCACTTCCTCCAGGACAGATTTGTTCATTCTTTTGGCAGACCATGGTACTTTCAGTATTCTTTGCCAACACCACAACTCAAAGTATCAACTCTTCTCCAGTCTTCCTTGTTCATTGTCCAGCTCTCACATGCATATGAGGCAATTGAAAATACCATGGCTCGGGTTAGGCACACCTTAGCCTTCAAGGAGACATCTTTGCTTGTCAGCACTTTAAAGAGGTCTTTTGCAGCAGATTTGCCCAGGTAATATGTGGTCTGATATCTTGACTGCTGCTTCCATGGGTGCTGATTGGGGAACCAAATAATATGATATCTTTGACAATTTCAATTATTTCTCCATTTACTGTGATTCTGCTTATTGGTCCAGTTGTGAGGATTTTCATTTTATGTTGAGGTGTAATCCCTGGTGCAGACTGTAGTCTTTCATCTTCATCAGTAAGTGCTCTAAGTCATCCTCACTTTCAGCAAGCAAAGTTGTGTCATCTGCATATCGCAGGTTATTAATGAATCTTCCTCCAATCCTGATGCCACATTCTTCTTCATATAATCTAGATAATTTGCTCAGCATACAAGTTGAATAAGTATGGTGAAAGGTTATACCCCTGACACACTCCCTTCCTGATTTTAAACCATACAGTATGCCCTTGTTCTGCTCGAATGACAGCCTCCGGCTCTATGTACAAGTTCCTGATGTGCTAAATCAAGTGTTCTGGAATTCCCATTCTTCTCAGTGTGATCCTGCTTGAACAATTTCTCTTAGAAAGATCAGCACGAGCCTGGTCCCCATGAGGCGGAAGTCAAAGATGTCCCAAATGTCCAAACTACCATGCCACTCCATCATTTCAGACATTAACCCCTCCTCCTCCTCCCAGTAATTTCCCCAGTCTTAGGGTTCTGAATTTCACTGTAACGCCTCACAGAACTCACAGACACCCAAGGGTTTGTCACACGTAGTAGTGGTTGAGGCTGGCAGGCTGGCGAGTCCCAGGTCCGTGAGTAGGTCTGGCGGATCCTCCCAACTCTCGGGGTTTGATGAACCTCGATCAGCAGATTAGATGGTGGCTGCTGTCCCAAATCCAGGGGTGAGATGAGGATGATCCAAGAGACAAAACCGGAGCAAGAGGAGGAGCGAATCTTCCCAGGAGATTCGTAGGTATACCCTCAGGGAAGCTAAGGGTGGATTTGAATTATATCCTCCAGCAAGGCAGGACTCAAGATACATTCCACCTGTGTTGCCCCAACAGAATTAACCTAAATCCCATCACAGAGTCCATTGCCAGTCATTATAGGGAATGACTACTACCAGCTGCCCAGCCAAGTTGATACCTGACCTTAACTACCACACCACCCCAAACAGGCATGGATAATGGGATTTACAAAACACCACAGAATGGAGGACAATGGCTAGAAGGGCCACATCAAGCAATTCACTGCAGATCCATAATTTGTTATGATCCACACAATCAAATGATTTTGCATAGTCAATAAAACACAAGTGAACATCTTTCTAGTATTCTTTGCTTTGAGCCAAGATCCATCTGACATCAGCAATGATATCCCTCATTCCATGCCCTCTTTTGAATCCAACTTGCATTTGTGGAAGTTCTCTGTCAATATACTGCTGCAACCATTTTTGAATTATCTCCAGCAAGATTTAACTTGTATGTGATATTAATGATATTGCTTAATAATTTCCACATTCTGTGGGATGACCTTTCTTTGGAATGAGTACAAATATGGATCTCTTCTAGTCAGTTGGCCAGGTAGCTGTCTTCCAAATCTCTTGGCATAGACCAATGAGTGCCTCCAGTGTGGCATCCGTTTGTTGAAACATCTCAATGAGTATTCCGTCAATTCCCAGAGCCTTGTTCTTTGCCTACTTCTTCAGTGTATCTTCAACTTCTTCCTTCAATACCATTGATTCTTGATCATATGCTACCTCCTGAAATGGATGAACATTGACCAATTCTTATTGATAAGTGACTCTGTGTATTTCTTCCCTCTTCTTTTGATGCTTCCTGTATCATTCTATAGGCAATATTTTGCCCATAGAATCTTTCAATATTGCAACTCAAGTCTTGAATTTTTTCTTCAGTTCTTTCAGCTTGAGAAATGCCAAGTATGTTCTTTCCTTTTGGTTTTCTAACTCCAGGTCTTTGCACATTTAATTATAATAATTGACTTTGTTTTCTCAAGCTGCTTTTTGAAAACTTCTTTTCGGCTGTTTTATCCTGTTATTTCTTCCATTTGCTTTAGCTACTCTCTGTTCGAGGGCAAGTTTCAGAGTCTCTCCTGACATCTCTTTTGGTCTTTTCTTCCTTTCTTGTCTTTTTAATGACCTCTTGCTTTCTTCATGGATGATATTCTTGATGTCATCCCACAATTCCTCTGGTTCTTGGTCACTGGTGTTCAGTGCATCAAATGTATTCTTTAGATGGTCCCTAAATTCAGGAGAGATATATTCAAGGTCATATTTTGGCTCTTGTGGACTTCTTTTAATTGTCTTCAGCTTCAACTTGATCTTGCATATGAGCAGTTGATGTTCTGTTCCACGGTCAGCTCCTGGCCTTGTTTTGGCTGAAGATATTGAGCTTCTCCATTGTCTCTTCCACAGATGCAGTCAATCTGATTCCTGTGTACTGCATCTGGCAAAGTCCACATGTATAGCCATCATTTGTGTTGTTGAAAATTGGTATTTGCAACAAATAAGTCACTGGTCTTGTAAAATTCTATCATGAGATCTCCACCATTATTTCTATCGCTAAAGCCATATTTTCCAACTACCAATGATTCTTCTTTGTTTCCTACTTTTACATTCCAATCACCAGTAATAATGTTTAGTCAATTTCAGACTGCAGAAATTGGTGAATATTTTAATTCTTCATCTTTGGCTTTGGTGGTTGGTGTGTAAATTTGAGTAATAGTAGTATTAACTGGTCTTCCTTGTAGGCATATGGATAATATACTATCACTGACAGCATTGTTCTTCAGGATAGATCTTGAAACAATGAATGCCACTTCATTCTTCTTCAATTTTTCATTCTCGGCATAGTAGATGATATGGTTATCTGATTCAAAATGGCCAAAATCAGTCCATTTCAGCTCATTAATGGCTAGGATATTGATCTTTGTGCGTTCCATTTCATTTCTGACAACTTCCAATTTTCCTAAATTCATACTTCATACATTCCATGTTCCAATTATTAATGGATGTTTGTAGCTGTTTCTTCCCATTTTGAGTCTTGCCACATCAGCAAATGGACGTCCTGAAAGCTTTACTCCATCTACATCATTACGGTTGATTCTACTCTGAGGAGGGAGCTCTGGTAGCATAATGCCTAAGGCATTTGACTGCTAACCAGAAGCCTGGCAGTTCAAACCCACCAGCCACTCCTCGGAAGGAAGATTGGGCAATCTACTTACATAATGATACCACCTCAGAAACCCAAGGAGGGGTGGCTATGAGTCAGATCCAACTCAACGGTTAGTTTTCTGACTCCAGATCTTTGCACATTTCATTATAATAAATGACTTTGTCTTCAAAGTGAGTTTGCTTTTTGGTTTGGTACTCTGAGGAGGCAGCTCTTTCCCAGTGGTATTTTGAGTGCCTTCCAACATGAGGGGTTCTTCTTCTGGCACTATATCAGACAATGTTTCAGAGCTAGTCATAAAGTTTTCCAGTAATATACAGACAGTGTTTCACTGCTATTCATAAGGTTTTCTCTGGCCAATTCTTTGAGAAGTGATGGCCCCTTCCTTCCGAGTTTGTCTTAGTCTGGAAGCTCTACTGAAACCTGTCCACCATGGGTGACCCTGCTGGTATTTGAAATACCAGTGGCATAGCCTCCAGCCTCACAGCAATACACAGGCCACTATAGTAAGACAAACTGACAGATGAGTGGTGGACAATGAAGAATAATGGAAGAGAAAGCAAGAGAACTGGGTTCCAGTCCTAGTCTTTTCACTGAAAAACTTTGTTGTCTTAGACAGTTTCCTTCATTTATCTGTTTGTTCAGCTATAAAATGGGCAAGTTGGCCCAAGAGATCAATAAGATCCATTTGGCCCTAATAGGTGAAATTCAGGTGCAGCAACAGATCATGTCACTGTCTCCTGTACTTAATAATTTAAAGGGAAAAAGGAGCTCAAAATATCTCAATTTATAAATGAACAGAGGAACACCCTTCTCAATGGAGCCTCACAGGTGTGTTTCTGAGGAACTGGGTTAAAAGGGACTATTCTAAGGACAGAAGGACACCACTGTTTTGTCAATCAAAGTTCTGCAGGCATGCAAAAAAGGGAGACCACTCTCATGCATGGAGATGCTGAGCCACCTAATGTCTATTCACTATGGCACCATGTATTCAAACTATAAGTTGCAGAAATAGAAAATTAATTGGGGGGGTGGTGGTTATAGAAGCATGGAAATAGTAGAAAGCAGATGGGAGGGAGGGAGAAATTCTACTGATCAAGATTCATTCTTACATGAATGTTTACTGAGCATCTACTATGTCCTAGACACTGATTGCAAATTAGAGTACTGTGGATAAAGCTGTAAATAAGAAAATTCATAGTTTCAGTCCTCTGTAGCTTATATTCTAATAGAGAACACAAGCATTAATATAAATACAAGCCTATTAAATCCCATAGTAGAAATCTGAGGTGTCCTCTGAACTCATTACATAAGGCTCAGACTTTCACTTTGATATCATTCTAAGTCTCTCTGAAGCAGTGATCCTTAATCTGAGTTTTGAACCAATAAGTAGCATCACAATAAATGAAGAAAACATTGAAGTTGTCAAAGATTTCATATTACTGGTTCTACAATCAACACCAATGGAGGCAGCAGTCAAGAAATCAGATGACATATTGCACTGGGCAAATCTGTTGCAAAAGACCTCTTTAAAGTGCTGAAGAGAGCTGAAGAGCAAAGCTGTCTCTTTGAAGATTAAGGCACACCTAACCAAAGCCATAGTATTTTCAATTGTCTCATATGCATGTGAGAGCTGAACAATAAATAAGGAAGATCAAAGAAGAGTTGATGCTTTTGAGTTGTGGTGTAAAGTACTATGAAAGTACTATGGGCTACCAGAAGAACTAACAGATCTGTCCTGGAAGAAGTGCAACCAGAATGCTCCTTGTAGGACAGAATGGCCAGACTTCATCTCAACTACTTTCGTCATGTCAGAAGAGACTCTTCCCTGAACAAGGATACCATGCTTGGTAAAGTAGAGGATCAGTGAAAACGGGGAAGGCCCTCAATGAGATGGATTCACACAGTGAGTGCAATGATGAGCTCAGGTATAGCAAGGATTGACTCCACAGGACATAGCAACAACTACAATAGCTATCAGGTCACTTGTGAGGGGGTGGGTATTGTAGAATGTGCAAATTGTAAGAAAGTTTATTTTTATTTTATAAATTGAAAACATTATTTAAACTTTTTACCACACTCTACTACCTGGGAATACAAAGATAAATAAAATACAGTGTTGCCCTCACAGGCAACAACCTATGGAACACAGAGGAGATGGTTTGGAGCCAATAATAGCTATCTTCCCAGAAGTCTGTGGTTGCAAATCGAGGGTTGTTACTGTGTTAATAGAAATGTGGAGGTACAACAGGCAAAGTCTTTCTTAATAACCACTGTACTTTGTTGTTGTTGTTGTTACATGCTGTTGAGTCGGACCTGACTCATAGCGACCCCTGCTTGGGTTTCTGAGGCAGTATCATTACGGAAGTAGATTGCCCAACCTTCCTTCGGAGGAGTTGCTGGTGGATTTGAACTGCCAGCCTTCTGTTTAGCAGTCAAGTGCCTTAGGCACTATGCTACCAGAGTTCTTGCTATACTTTAGGGTCTTAGATGTTTGGGGAGATGTATTTGGAGAGTGTGCACTCCTGCAACAGCTGAGGAATTGAGGCAACCTATATGCTAAGACTGAATGCTGCTTATTAAGTGCCACATCCTCAGCACTCACACTGCACTTGGTAGATGATGAATAAATTAATCAAGTTGCTTTCCTCTGACTGTTCAGCCCAATCTGTTGAATTAATTCAAAATGTGTAGTACACATGGATATGAGGAGAAGGAGCAGGGAGGAAGCCTGGTGCCAAGCCAGTGCCTGGCGCAGAATAGATATTTAATAAGTATTTAATGATGGTGTGGTTGAATGAATGAGTGGACAGACAGCTCAGATTGTTGATATGTTTAAAAAAAACTGGGTGGTGAGAAGGATATCATGTCCCTCAGAGGCCTGAACTGATATGCTCACAATCTTCCAAGACTCAAAAGAGCACAACTATGTCTGTTCTTTCTGTTGGCTATCTTTAATCCTTTGTACCCCCAGGTTTGAAATCTTCTGCCTATAACTGATATTTCAGACACTTTGATAAGTATGTTGTTGTTGTTTTTGTTGTTGTTTGCCATCGAGTCGGCCCCGACTCATAGCGACCCCCTCCTTGGGTTTCCGAGGCAGTATCACTACGGAAGTAGGAATGCCCAACCTTCCTTCTGAGGAGTGGCTGGTGGGTTTGAACCGCCAGCTCTCTGGTTAGCAGTCAAGTGCCTTAGCTACTATGCTACCAGAGCTCCTTTGATAAGTATACTCTTCCATTATTTAAAGATGAAGAAATCTAGGCCCAGCTCAGCAATAGATGGACTGTACTACTAAGCAACAGTGATAAACTCAGTAACTTATTGAGCTTGAGCAGGCATTAGAATCACTCTTTTCTTCACACATAGACTTTATTTCATAGTGGTTGTTGTTGTTATGTGCCATCAAGTCATCTCTGACTCATAGTTATCTTATATATAACAGAACAAAACACTGTCTGGTCCTATGCCAGCCTCATGATCCTTACTATATCTGAGCCCATCACTCAATCCATCTGGTCAATCCATCTTGTTGAGTGTCTTCCCCTCTTTCCTAGTTCATCTTGGTCTGGAAGCTCCACTGAAACCTACTCAGCATTACAGCTACATCCAAATCTCTATTTGGCTAGATCCCCTGTATGGAAGCAGAATTCTGCCACTGAGCCACCATGGTGCACTACTGCCCCCACTAGCCCCCACAAACAGTTTTTCAGCAACCATTGCCACTGCAAGGAACTCAGGGACACGTGTGCCTGATTGGCAGAGCCAAGTCAAATGGTCATGGCTCAGTGAGAGGCAGGCTGGGCAAGTGAGTGACTGGCATTATCAGTGTCCAGAGTGAGGAATAGACTCCCTATTCCACAGTATTCATGCAATGCAGAAATGCCTAATCATGGAGTGGCAATGTGGAGGAGCCTAAAAGAATGATAAACTCTTCTTCCTTTTACCACAAACCTAACTTGAATGCTAGATGTATCCTTAAATAATTCTAAGTTTAGACAACACTGATTTTGTCCTCTCTTGTCCAGGATTTTGTTGTGATGCTAAATAAAAATATTATTATTTTCCTTACGTTCACAGCAGTGGCCAAGCTTCACAACTGTCTTAGCATATATCTATCCCAGAATGTGGGACTATTTACTAAGGAGAGTCAAATAATAAAACATGTGGCACACGGCCCAAATCGTAGAAGCCCTTGCTCTTGGCTTAGCAAAGGAAGCAGATTTCTTTGCCCCTTTAGTGTAATGGAATTTATCTTTTATGGATACATGGAACTCACTGCCATTGAGTTGATTCCAACTCATAGCGCCCCTATAGGACAGAATAGAACTGCCCCATAGGTTTCCAAGGCTATAAATATTTACAGAAGCAGACTTCCTCATCTTTCTTCCACGGAGCAACTGGTTGGTTCAAACTACCAATGTTTTGTTAGCAGTCAAATGTGTTAACCATTGTGCCACCTTTTTAGGGAAATAGAGAATAAAATGTTCAAATTAATTAATTACTATTGCAGTATTCCAAGAGGGACTAAGCCCACCCTTTCTCTTTTATTGAAAAAAAAAAAAAAAAATCTAGCATTAAGATAAGCAAATAAGTGGACCAGATACACAGTACTCAAAACAGTCGACTCAGGGAATAAAAGCAACAGGATTCACTACCTCAGGGGCCTGAGGTAGGAAGGCCCAGGGTTTATATGCTGCTTTTCAGTTGGTGTGGCTCTATATTAAGGCCAGGGCCTGAGGTAGGCAGGCCAGGGCTTGGAGGCTGCTTTTCGCTTGGTTGTGGTTCTTTATTAAGGCAGGGGCCTGAGGTAGGCAGGATTGGGGCTTAGAGGCTGCTTTTCACTTGGGTATGGCTCTTTATTAAGGCCAGGGACTGAGGTAGATGGGTCTGGGACTTGGAGGCTTCTTTTCACTTAGATGTGGCTCCTTATTAAAGCCAGGGATTGAGGTAGGTGGGTCCGGGGCTTGGAGGCTGTTTTTCGCTTGAGTGTGGCTCTATATTAAGGCCAGGGACTGAGATAGGCAGGCTGGGGGCTTGGAGGCTGCTTTGTGTTTGGGTGTAGCTCTATATTAAGACTGGGCCCTGAGGTAGGCAGGTGCAGAGGAGTTAGGAACAACTAAGGGAGAAGAATTTGACTGTCAGTTTGTCATCCTGTTGTGGCTTATGTGTTGCTGTGAGGCTGGAGGCTGTGCCACCATCTTGCCAAATGCCAACAGGGTTACCCATGATGGAGAGGTTTCAGTGGAGCTTCAGAGCTTTGACAGACTCAGAAGAAAAAGAAGGAAGAGGCCTTCCACTTCTCCAAGAATTGGCCAGTGAAAACCTTATGAATAGCAGTGAAACACTGCCTAATATATTACTAAAAACTTTATGAATAGCCCTGAAACATTGTCCGACATAGTGCTGGAAGATGAGCCCACCAGGTCGCAAGGCACTCAAAATTGACTGGGGAAGAGCTGACTCCTCAGAGTAGAGATGACCTTAGAATATGAATAGAGTAAAGCTTTCGGGACCTCTGTTGGCTGATGTGGCATGACTCAAAATGAGCAGAAACAGATGCAAACATCCATTAATAATTGGAACATGGAATGTACAAAGTACGAACCTAGAAAATTGGAAGTTGTCAAAAATGAAATGGAACACATAAAGATCAATATCCTAGGCATTAGTGAGCTGAAATGGACTGGTTTCAGCCTTTTTGAATCAGACAACCAGATGATCAACTATGCTGATTATGACACATTGAAGATGAATAGTGTGGCATTCATCATCACAAAGACTGTTTAAAGATCTGTCCTGAAGTACTGTCAGATTTGACTGCTAACCAGAAGGCTGGCAGTTCAAACCCACCACCCACTCCTCAGAAGGAAGATTGGGCAATCTACTTCCAAGGTGATACCACCTCGGAAACCCAAGGAGGAGTCACTATGATGGATCTGACTCGACAGCAGTGCAAAAGGGAAGATCAGTTAATACTACTATTATCCAAATTTATGCACCAACCACCAAAGCCAAAGACGAGAATATGAACATTTCTACCTACTTCTGCAGTCTTAAATTGATCAAACATGCAATCAAGATGCATTGATTATCACTGGTGACTGGAATGCAAAAGTTGGAAACAAAGAAGAGTCACCGGTAGTTGGAAAAATATGGCCTTGGAGATAGAAATAACACTGGAGATCGCATGATAGAATTTTGTAAGACCAATGACTTATGCATTGCAAGTATCTTTTTTCAACAACGTAAGTAATGACTACACATGTGGACTTCACCAGATGGAATACACAGGAATCAGATCGACTATATCTGTGGCAAGAGGCAATGGAGATGTTCAGTATCTTCAGCCAAAACAAGGCCAGGAGCTGACTGTGAAACAGACCATCAACTGCTCATACACAATTTCAACTTGAAGTTGAAGGCAATTAAAACAAGTCCACTAGAGCCAAAATATGACCTTGATATCCTTCCTGAATTTAGAGACTATCTAAAGAATAGATTTGATGCAGTGAACACCAGTGACCAAAAACCAGAAGAATTGTGGGATGACATCTAGAACATCATCCATGAAGAAAGCAAGAGGTCATTAAAAAGATGAGAAAAGAAGAAAAGACCAAAATGAATGTCAGAAGAGACTCTGAAACTTGCCCTTGAGTGAAGAGTAGCCAAAGAAAATGGAAGAAATGACAAGATAGAGCTGAACAGAAGATTTCAAAGAGCAGCTCAAGCAGACAAAGCCAAGCACTATAATGAAATGTGCAAAGACCCAGAGTTAAAAAACCAAAAGGGAAGAACACAGTCAGATTCCTCAAGCTGAAAGAACTGAGGAAAAAATTGAAGCCTTAAGTTGCAATATTGAAAGGTTCTATGGGCAAAATATTGAATGATGCAGGAAGCATCAAAAGAAGATGGAAGGAATACACAGAATCACTGTACCAAGAAGAATTTGTCAATGTTTATTCATTTCAGGAGGTGGCATATGATCAAGAACCAATGGTACTGAAGGAAGAAATCAAAGCTGCACTGAAAGAATTGGTGAAGAACAAGGCTCCAGGAATCGACAGAATACCCATTGAGTAGTTTCAACAAATGGATTCCCTGCTGCAGGCAGTCACTTGGCTATGCCAAGAGATTTGGAAGACAGCTACATGGCCAACTTACTAGAAGAGATCCATATCTGTACCCATTCCAAAGAAAGGTGATCCCACAGAATGTGGAAATTATTGAACAATATCATTAATATCACATGCAAGTAAAATCTTACTGAAGATCCTTCAAAAGCAGTTGCAGCAGTATATTGACAGAGAGCTTCCAGAAATGCAAGCTTGATTCAGAAGAGGACGTGAAATGAGGAATATCATTGCTGATGTCAGTTGGATCTTAGCTGAAAGCAAAGAATACCAGAAAGATGTTTACTTGTGTTTTATTGACTATACAGAACATTTGATTGTGTGGATCATAACAAATTGTGGATAACATTGAGAAGAATGGGAATTCCAGAACAATTGATTGTACTCATGGGGAATCTATACATAGATCAAGAGGCTGTCGTCTGAACAGAACAAGGGGATACTGCATGGTTCAAAATCAAGAAGGGAGTGTGTCAAGGTTGTATCCTTTCACCATACTTATTCAATTTGTATGCTGAGCAAATTATCCAAGAAGCTGGATTATATGAAGAAGAATGTGGCGTCAGGATTGGAGGAAGACTCATTAACAACTGTAATCTGCAGATGACACAACTTTGCTTGCTGAAAGTCAGGATGACTTGAAGCATTTACTGATGAAGATTATTAATGACTTCAGTCTGCAGTATGGGTTACTCCTCAATATAAAGAAAACAAAAATCCTTACAACTGGCTCAATAAACAGCTTCATGGCGGATGGAGAAAAGATTGAATTTGTCAAGGATTTCATATCACTTGGCTCTACAATCAATACCAATGGAAGCAGCAATTGAGACATCAGACAACATATTGCATTGGGCAAATCTGCTCCAAAGGACCTCTTTCAAGTGATAAGGAGCAAGGATGTCTCCTTAAAGACTAAGGCACACCTAACCCAAGCCATGGTATTTTCAATCACCTCATATCCATGTGAGAGCTGGAAAATTAATTAAAGAAGACTGAAGAAGAGTTGATGCTTTTGAGTTGTGGTGTTGGAGAAGAATGCTAAGAGTACCATGTACTGCTAAAAGGATTAACAAATCTGTCCTGGAGGAAGTGCAGCCAGAATGCTCTTTGGAAGCAAGAATGGTCAGACTTTGTCTCACCTACTTTGGTCATGTTGTCAGAAGGAACCATTCCCTGGAGAAGGGTATCATGCTTGGTAAAGTGGACGGTCAAGGAAGAAGAGGAAGGCCTTCAATGAGATGGATAGACACAGTGGCTGCAATGATGGGCTTAGGTATAGCAAAGATCATGAGGCTGGCACAGGACCAGGCAGTGTTTCATTCTGCTGTGCACAGGGTCTCTATGAATTGGAGACGACTCAATGGCACCTAACAACAACATTTTTACTTGGAAGTACATATAGAAAATATAATTTGCAACATGTTTTACAGTCTACAGAAAGCTGTCACCTACTCTATATTATTTCATTCAAACCTCATAACCCTTTTTTAGGTAGGATCCACACAGTAATTTTATGGGTATAGTAGTAGAAAGTGAAGAAAGTTCCTGACTGTTGGATTCTATTTCCTCAGTGGAATAAAAGGTAAGGATTTGCCTCGAATGCTTTCCCCCATTTTTTCTACCTAGGTTCCTTTTTATCTTATAAAAACAGATTTGTTCATTCTTTTGGAAGTCCATGGTATTTTCAGTATACTGAATTCAAATGCATCAATTCTTCTTCAATCTTCCTTATTTATCATGCAGCTTTCACATGCATATGTAGCTATTGAAAATATCGTGGTTTGGAACAGGCGCATCATCTTAGTGTTCCAAGATGACATCTTTGCTCCTTAATACTTTAAAGGGGTTGTTTGTAGCAGATTTGCCCAGTGCAATACAAAGTCTAATTTCTTGGCTGCTACTTCCATGATCATTGCTTGTGGATCCAAGTAAAATGAAACCCCAGACAACTTCAATTTTTTTCTCTACTTATCATGATGTTGCTTATTGGTACAGCTGAGATGATTTTTGTTTTCTTTATGTTGAGGTGTAATCTATACTGAAGGCTATAGTATTCAATCTTCATTAGTAAATGCTTCAAGTCATCTTCACTTTCAGCAAGATTGTGTCATCTACATATCGCAGGTTGTTAATGAGTTTTCCTCCATCCTGATGCCACATTCTTCTTCATATAGTCCAGGTTCTCGGATTATTTGCTCAGCATACAGATTAAATAAGCGTGGTGAAAAGATACAGCCCTGATGCACACCCTTCCTGATTTTAAACCATTCAGTATCCCCTTGTTCTGTTCAAATGACTGCCTCTTGGTCTATGTTCTGGTTGCTCATGAGCACAATTAAGTGTTCTGGAATTCCCATTCTTCCTAATGTCAGCCTTAATTTTTTATGATCCACACAGTCAAATGCCTTTGCATAGTCAATAAAACACAGGTAAACCTCTTTCTGATATTCTTTGTTTTCAGCCAAGATCCATCTGATATCAGCAATGATATCGCTCATTCCACGTCCTCTTCTGAATCCAGCTTGAATTTCTTTAGTTCTCTGTCAATACATTGAATTGAATTGAATACATTTTTGAACTATCTCCAGCAAAATTTTACTTGCGTGTGATATTAATGATATTGTTCAATAATTTCCACATCCTATAGGATCACCTTTCTTTAGAATGGACACAAATATGGATTTCTTCCAATTGGTTGGCCTGGTCGCTGTCTTCCAAATTTCTAGGCATAAATGTGCTGCACCCATTTGTTGAAATATCTCAGTGAGTATTCTGTCAATTCCTGGAATCTTAATTTTCACCAATGCCTTCAGTGCAGCTTGAACTTACTCCTTCAATATCTTTGGTTCTTAATCATATGCTATCTCCTGAAATGCTTAAAAGTCTACAAATTCATTTTGGTATAGTGACTATATTCCTCACATCTTTTTTTGGTGCTTCCTGCGTGATTCAATATTTTGCCCATAGAATCCTTCAGTATTGCAAAGTGAGGCTTGAATTTTTTTCTTCAGTTCTTTCAGCTTGAGAAATACCAAGCATATTCTTCCCTTTTAGTTTTCTAACTCCAGGTCTTTGCACATTTCATTACAATGCTTTACTTTGCCTTCTTGGGCCACCTTTTGGAATCTTCTGTTCAGCTCTTTTATTTCATCATTTCTTCCTTTCACTTTCACTACTCTCCATTCAAGAGTAAGTTTCATAGTCTTCTGACATCCATTTCGGTCTTTCCTTCCTTCCCAATCCTTTTGATGACCTTTTTCTTTCTTCATGTATAGTGTTTTTGATGTCATCCCACAACTCATCTGGTCTTCATTCATTGATGTTCATTGCATTAAATCTGTTCTTCAGATGATCTCTAAACTCAGGTGGGAAATAATCAAGGTCATATTTTGGATCTCATGGACTTGTTTTACTTTTCTTCGGGTTTAACTTGAACTTGCTTAGGAGTAATTGATGGTCTGTTCTACAGTCAGCTCCTGGCCTTGTTCTGACTAATGATATTGAGTTTCTCCGTTGTTTCTTTCCACAGATGTAGTCGATTTGATTCCTGTGTATTCCACCAGGTGAGATCCCCATGTACAGTCATTATTTATGATGTTGAAAAAAGTATTTGCAATAAATAAGTCATTGGTCTTGAAAAATTCTATCATGCAGTCTTCAACATCATTTCTTTCACCAAGGCCGTATTTTCCAACTACCAATGCTTCTTTGTGGGAGCGCTCTTGGCATAGTGCCTAAAGCATTTGACTGCTAACCAGAAGGCTGGCAGTTCAAACCCACCAGCTACTCCTCGGAAAAAAGGTTGGGCAATCTATTTCCACAGAGATAATGCCTCGAAAGTCCAAGGAGAGGTTACTATGAGTCGGACCCTGCTCAACGGCAGTGAGTTAGGTTTTGGTTTAATGCTTCTTTGTTTCCAACTTTGTTATTGCAGTCACCAGTAATAACCCTACAAGAGAATTAAACAAGCATCATTGTTCCTATTTCACAGGTGAAAACTAAGGCTCTCAGAGGATAAATGACTTATCCAGTGTTAAATAAAGAATAAGAGCAAAAACTCAACCCCAGAAAGCAAAACTTCATTTCCTTTAACTGCATTATAATGCCTCCCTTAGCCACTGAGAAGAGCAGGCTGGTTAATACAAAAAGCAAGCCAAAATACTATGCTTTTAAACTACATGTACCAATATCATCTGCATTAAAGTTTTCATGTTTTGTCTTTTCATTAAGTTTTGCTTCCTAATGAGAAAAATGCCTCAAAGCTTTATTTTGAATAAAGGCCAAATTTAAAGGTTTTACAAAGAAAAAAGTTGAGATATTTCTGGTCCCACTGTAAGAAGGAGTGAAAATATGTGACACCTAGCAACAGACACCTAGAAATACTACATAAAATATCACAAATACTTTTTTGAATCATAGCTGAGGGCACAAAAACAAAGAAGAAAATGCCAGGTGCTACAAATTATTGGGGTCATGATAACAAGGATGTGTACTTTGTTAAAATTCACAAAACTGTATACATAAAATCTATGTATTTTATTCTATGTAAGTTACACTTTGATAACATTTATTTTATAAGAATAATCAGTACACGTTATATCTTTTCTCCTAAGTCCATGTTCCTCCAGGAAAACATGTTATTGAAAAATCATAGGTGATTTTGTTACCCAGGGGACATTTGTTGATGTCAGGAGACATCTTCAGTTGTCACAACTGGTTGATGGTGCCGTTGGCATCTAGTGTATAAAGGCCATGGATGCTGCTAAATGTCCTACAATGTACAGGACAGAAGAGTCCTCATAAAAAAGAATTATGAGACCTAAAATGTCAATAATGCTGAAGGTGAGAAACCCTGATGTAAAACGTTTTCCTAAATTATATTCTTCTGTGCACATAATGGTTAGCGATATTAGAAAATGAACCCATTGAATGTGAATATCTGTGCATTGTTAGCTACCATTGAGGCAGCTCCAACTCATGGTGATGTTATGAATAACAGAACTAAACATTGTCTGGTCCTGTGCCATCTTCATGATTGTTGGTGAGTCCAGTGTTGTGGCTACTGTATGAATCCATCTCATTAAGGGTTTCCATTGTTTTTGATAGCCCTCTACTTTACCAAACATAATGTCCTTTTCTAGGGACTGGTTCCTCCTGATGATCTGTCCAAAGTAAACAAGCCATTCTTGCTGACAATGTGACCATCCAACTGGTGTTCCAATCCAGGCAGCAACCTGATAATCAGCTTTGCTTGCCAAGGGACTACACAGGCAACCACACTGGTGGCTGATGGCCAGAAAGGTTGATATTTCTCTTGTTCTCCTTGTACCCCACACCTTCCTGGTAAACAGAGGTGTGGTCATCCCCTATCTCCACCCACCTTCTGGAGCAACAGGAATTCCAACCTGGACTGGGAGCCCTGCTACCAGCTGCCTTCTGGGAAGCCAAGAATTGGTCCTAGCACTAGGCACCCTGTTCCCAGCAAACTTTTGGTCAGTAGGAACTTTTTCAGAGACCAGGTACCCTACACCAAACTGGGTTTTAAAACAGCAGGTACTTTTTCTAGGAACAGGCCCATGCCCAGTTACCTTTTGAGAAAGGAGGAATTTTGTCTGGGACCAGACACCCTGCCCACAGCTATTTTTTAAGCTAATAGAACATCCTCTGGAACTAAGTGCCTTGTTTCCGATTATCTTTTGGACTGGCAGGAGCTTTTTCTGTATCTAGGGACCCTGATCCTAGACATCTGCTGGACCAGTAGAAAGTTATCTGAAATCAGGCGCCCTACCCCCAGTTGACTTCTGGGTCGACAGGAAATAGTTCTAAGATCAGCCGCTTTACTCCCAGCCGCATTTGGGGCTGGCAGGAACTTTTGTGGGACCAAGAATGCTTGCTACACAAAGTTCCCTTTTGGGACAAGGAATCTTTTTCTGAGACCAGATGCCCTGTCCCCAGCTGTTTATTGAGCTCCCAGGACTTCATCCTATAACCAGCACTTTGCTCCCACTGCCACTTAGGCCAGCAGGAACTTTTTCCAGGTACCCTGTCCCCAGACATCTTCTGAGTCAGCAAGAACTTATCTGAAATCAGATGTCCTCTCTCCACTTACTTTCTGGGTAGGTGGGAACTAGAACCAGTACCAGGTGCCTTGCTCCCTGCCACCTGCTTGACCAGTAAGAATACAGCTCAGGTGTGCTGTCCCCACAGTTTTGTTTTTGGTTGGTTGGTTGTTTTTAAATTCTTCTCTTTTATTCCCCTTCTTCCTTTCTTCTTTCCTTCCTTCCTTCCTTCCTTCCTTCCTTCCTTCCTTTCTCTCTCTCTCTCTCTCACCTGGTCCTTGTTTTTCCCCCTTTTCCTGTTCCATTATTTTTTCTTTCTCTTCTTTTTCTTGTTTTATGCTTCCCATTCTTTGTTTTTCTTCTTGTATTTTTGTCTTTATTATTCTTTTTCCCTTGTCTTCTCTTCCTTTCCCCCTAGATATTGTTTTTCTTCTCTTTCTCTTGTCACTTTTGCCTTTTTTAAATTTTAATTTTCATTTATTATTTTTTTCTTTCTCCAGTTGTTGCTATTTATTTATCTTATTGATATTTTCTGTTCTGTTATTATTATTTATCTATTTATTTACTTTTGCTGTTCTGTGTTATTTATTTATTTAGGTCCCACTGGATAGGACATAGCAACTTTGCCCACCATATCTGCACCCAGCCATATCTGCACCTCCTATATCTCCACCCTCTGGGTGAGGGCCACCATCTTCTTCTGCACTAACTCATCAATGATAGACGACAGCCAATATCAGCCCAACTCACCCTCAACTGCTGTATATGAACAGCTAATAAAGAAATGTACACACATTGTTATCCTTCATCACACCCTCCAAGAGATAGGTGATGAGTGCCTAAGAGCTATCAAACAAGCAAAGAGAGTGACACATCAGCCCCAATCACTCAGATATATCAAAACAAAATAAAGAAGAAAAAAATAAAAACTTGGACAAATCACACCAATTTAAAATTGCCAATTAAATATAAATACAGTAACATCACAAAAATCTCAGAGACAATTGAAAATCCCAAGTCAGACAAAGAAGTAAGATAAGGTAGTGAAAACAAGGGAGCCATACAGAGCCAGAAAACCTCTCTGATGTAGAAGTGGCATTACAACTACCTGATAAAGAATTCAAAAGAATTATATTTAGGTATCTTCAATGCACTGAGAGAGAGATCAAGGAAAATATAAACAAAACTCTGGAACAATTCAGAAAAACAATAGAAGAACAAACTGACAAAATAAATGAAAACCTAGGAACCATATAAAAACAATAAGTAGAAATCCAGATTAATACTAAGATTCCATAAATAGATAACACACTGTAAGGGCAAAGGAGTAGAATCGAATCATTGAAAGTTATATTAGTGAGATTGAAGACAAATCTCTCAATACTGCCTGGTTAAAGAATCAATCAGAAAAAAAGATTAAAACAAAATGAAGAAAGCCTAAGATTTATGTGGAACATCATCAAGAGGATTAACCCATGTGTGATCAGAAGTCTAGCATAGGAGGAGACAAATGAAATTGAGGAGACAGAGAAAATTGTCAAAGATTTGTTGGAAGAGAACTTCCCTAATAAGATGAAACACTAGAAGATATCCATTCAAGAAGTTCAGTGAACCCCAAACATGGTAGATCTCAAAAAGAAAATCACCAATATATATCATAATCAAAATTACCAAAACCAAAGACAAAGAGAGAATCCTGAAAGCAGCACAGAAAAAAACAAAAAGTCACCTAAAAGGACAACCAAAAAGACTAAGCTCTAATTTGTCAGCAGAAACCATGCAGGCAAGAAGTCATTGGAATGACATATATAAAACCCTAAAAAAATAAAACTGCCAACCAAGAATTATATACCCAGCAAAATTGTTCCTCATATATGATGGCAAAATTAGGACAGTCCAATGAAACAGAAATTAAGAAACCAACCTTACAAGAGATGCTAAAGGCTGTCCATTGGACAACCAACAACAGCAGACAACAACCTGTGCTTAACACATATGATGATATAACTCAGAAACCAACCCAGATATAGAAGTATCTGAAATAAAATAAACTTATGAGATTACAAACAGAGAACCAGACACATTAATTGGTAAATTAGGACAACTACAAACCAAAAAGAGGAAATAAATAGTGTAGGTACAGAACTTACAAATGGAGAGGAAGTCAAGATGATTCCAAAATAGAACAGATTGTTTTAAACTTGGGAAGAAAATAAGAAGCTCAGGGTAACCTCAAAGAAAATTAATAAACCCTTTCATCAAAATAAAAAAGAAGAAAGGCACAAATAATTAGAAAATACTAAAATTATAGCAACAAAGGAAATGATAAAAAATTCATAAACAAAATGAGCTCAGCACAGTAAATTATATAGAACAAAGAAATCAGCAACACCACACACAGAGATAACACAATAACAGCAATTAATTCATAGTTGTTGATAAATTGCACTGAGTGTAAATGTATTAAATGCACCAATCAAGACAGAATGTGACAGAATGGATGAGAAAATATGACTCATCGTATGTTGTCTGCAAGAGACACATCTTAGACACAAAGACAAAAATAAACTAAAAATCAAAGGTTGGAAAAAAATATATCAAGAAAATGGCAATCAAAAAAAGAACAGGAATGTCAATATTAATTTCTGATAAAATAGGCTTTAAGACAAAAACTACCATAAGTAGTTATGTTTCCATAAGAGACAAGGAAAGATATTACATAATGATTAAAGGATCAATCAAACAAGAGGACATAACCATAATAAATATCTATGCATCCAAGGAAAGAGCCACAAAATACATAAATCAGACTTTAACAGAATTGAAGAGGGAAATAGATGACTCCCCAGTAACAGGGGACTTTAATACACAATTTTCAATGAAGGACAGAACAACTAGAAAGAAATACAACAAAGAATCAGAAGAATTAAATAATACAGTCTTATAGACATATACAGAGCAATTCACCCAATGACAACCAAATGTGCATTCCTTCCCAGAATGTTGCATGTGCAACATTCTCCAGAATAGACTATATTTTAGGATTCAAAGCAAACCTCAATAAATTTTAAAATATTGAAAAACAGCAAAACATCTTCTCAGATCACAATGTTAGAAAATTAGAAATCAATAATAGCAAGGTCAAGGTAAAAAAAGCAAACACATGGCAAGTGAAAAACACCCTCCTTAAAAACTATTATATAATAGAATAAATAAAACATGAAATTAAAAAATTCTCTGAATCAAATGAGAATGAAAACACAACATACTAAAATCTTTGGGATGCAATAAAAGCAGTGATTAGGGGACAATTTATAGAACAAATGCACATATTAAAAAAAAGAGAGACAGACAAAGTCAACACCTTAATCTGACATCTCCAACAATTAGAAAAAGAGCAGCAAAAAAAGGCTACAGTCACTGGAAGAAAAGAAATAATAAAAATGCAAGCAGAAATAAATAAAACAGAATTTGAAGTTTGTTCTTTGAAAAGATTAATAAAATTGACAAAACACTGGCAAATTTAACAAAGGAGGAGATGCAAATACATGGATAAGAATTGAAATGGGCAATATCACTAAAGAACCAATAAAAATAAAAAGAATATCAGGATACTATGAAGAACTGTACTCCAACAAAATTGAAAACCTAGAAGAAATGGACAGATTTCTAGAAACACACTACTAATCTAAAGTACACAGAAGGAGGTTAAAAATCTGAACAGATCTGCAATAAAAGAAGAAACTGAACAGGTCATAAAAAATCTACCAATATAAAAAGTCCTGCCCCAGACAGCTTCACCAGAGAATTCTACCAAACATTCAGAAAATAGCTGACATCAATCCTACTCAAACTATTCCAGAACATAAAAAGGATGGGATCCCCCCAAATTCATTTTATGAAGCAAGCACAAACCTGATACCAAAACTAGACAAAGACACCACTAGAAAGGAAAATCACAGACCAACATCCCTCATGAATATAGACATGAGAATCTTCAAAAAATCCTAGTCAATAGACTACAACAAACATATCAAAAAAAATAATACATTATGACCAAGTGGGATTCGTACAAACTATGCAAGGATGGTTCAACATAAGAAAAATAATCAATGTAATCCACAACATAAGTAAAATAAAGAAAAAGAACAACATGATCATATCAATTGATGCAGAAAAGGCATTTGATAAAATCCAACACCCATTCCTGATAAAACTCCCAGAAAAATAGGAATAGAAGGGAAATTCCTCAGCATAATAAAGGGTATATATGCAAAACGAACAGCCAACATAATTCTCAATGCAGAGAGACTGACAGCATTTCCCTTGTAAATGCAAACCAGGATGCCCTCTATCACTTCTGTCCAACATTGTATTGGAAACCCTAGCCAGGGCAATGAAGGAAGAATGGAAAAATGAAAGGCATCCAAATTGGTAAGGGAGAAGTCAAACTATCCCTATTTGCAGATGATATGATCCTATACATAGAAAACCCAAGAGTCTCAGCAAGAAAACTACTGGAACTAATTGAAAGATTTAGCATTAGTGGCAGGGTACAAGATTAACATATAAATATCAGTTGGATTCCTCTATACCAGCAAAGAGATCTCTGAAAAGGAAATTAATACTATTTATAATAGTGACCAAAAAGACAAAATACTTGGGAATAAATCTTACCAGAGACACAAAAGACCTATACAAAGCAAACTACAAAAGACTACTTCAGGAAACTATAGGAGATCTACATAAGTGGAAGAATGTATCATGCTCGTGGATAGGAAAATTGAACATTGTAAAAATATCAATACTACCCAAAGCAGTCCGTACATTCAATGCAATCCTGATCCAGATTCCATCAACATTCTTTAAGGATATGGAAAAAACAATCACTAATTTTATAAGGAAAGGAAAGAGACCTGGGATAAGCAAAGCACTACTAAAGAAGAAAAACAAAGTAGGAGGTCTCACACTCCCAGATCTTAAAACCTACTATTCAGCCACAATAGTCAAAAGAGCCTGGTATTGGTGCAGCTGCAGACATACAAACCAGTGGAATAGAATTGAGAACCCAGAAATAGGTGCATCCACCTATGGTCATCTGATCTTTTTCAAAGGACCAAAATCCATTAAATGGGGAAGAAAGAGTCTCTTTCACAAATGGTGCTGGCAAAAGTGGAAATCCGCTTGCAGAGAAGTGAAACAAGATCCATACCCCACACCATATACAAAAACTAAGTGCTGATGGATCAAAGACTTAAATGTAAAACCTAAAACTATAAAGTTCATCAAAGGAAAAATAGGGGCAAACTTAAAGACCTTAATATATGGCATAAATAGGCTATCAATCATCAACCTATCAACCAATGACCCAAAATTCACAAACAGTCGAAGACAATCTAGATGACTGGGACCTTCTAAAATTAAACTCTTATGTCCATCAGAAGACTTCTCCAAAAGAGTCAAAAGAGAACCTACAGATCAGGGAAAAAATATTCGGCAATGGCATATCTGACAAGGGACCTGTCTCTAAAATGTATAGAAAACTCCAACACCTCAACATCAAAAAGACAAACAATCCAATTAAAAAATGGGCAGAAGACATGAACAGATACTCCACCAAAGAAGATATTCAGGCACCGAACAAACACATGAAGAAATCGTCACAATCATTAGCCATTAGAGAGATGCAAATCAAAACAACAGTGAGATACCATCTCACCCCAGCACTACTAGCAAAGTTCAACAAGACAGAAAATAACAAGCGCTGGCAAGGATGTGGAGAGATTGGGACTCTCATATACACTGCTGCTGGGACTGTAAAATACAACCACTGTGGAAAACAATATTGTGATTCCTTAGAAAGTTGCAAATAGAAATACCATTTGATCCAGTAATCCCATTATTAAGTATATATCCTAAAGAAGTGAGAGCCAGGACAAGAACAGATATATGCACATCTACATTCATGGCAGCACTATTCACAATAGTGAAGAGATGGAAAAACCTAAGTGCCCATCAACAGAGGAATGGATAATCAAACAACAGTATACACACACCACGGAGTACTATGCAACACTAAAGAATAATGTATGATCCACAAAACACCTCATAAGGTGGATGAATTTAGACATTCTGCTGAGTGAAATAAGCCAATTACAGAAGGACAAATATTGTATTGGTCCACTATTGTAAAAAGTCCAGGAAAAGTTTACACATGAAAGGAAATTTCTTTGTTTGTTACCACGGATGAGAGAGGAGGGGATGGAAAATTGCTAGATGGGTAAGTGAAAATTATTGATTTGGGTGAAGGGAAAGGCAATATACCAAAAGTAAGTGACCAACACAATTACACTAAGGAAAAGAAAGACACAAAGGGGTGCATTAAAAACAAACAAACCAACAAAAGCTTGCAAACACCCATCTTAAATGCAAACAATTGGTCTCTCCTCAACCAGAGCAAACAAAAATGAAGAAAAGCAAAGACACTGGAAACAATTATTCCAAAGGACTAGTCGACCATGGGAACCTCAGCCTGCATGACTCTGAGACCAGAAGAACTAGATGGTGCCCAATTACCATTGCCAAAAACTCAGAAAGGGATCA
>NW_006921626.1:2331294-2333363 GCF_000298275.1 Orycteropus afer afer | reverse complement strand
AAAAAAAAAAAAAAAAAAATTGAAAGCTATTGATCATTGTGATCTTTTAAAGAATTATTTATACCCACTGCTGTCAAGTTGGATCCAGCTCATAGCGACCTGTCCTTGGGTTTCCAAAGCAGTGTTACTACAGAAGTAGATTGTCCAATCTTCCTTCAAGGAATGGCTGGTGGGTTTGAACCACCAGCCTGCCGGCTAGCAGTCAAATGCCTTAGACAATACACCACCAGAGCTCCTTGATTATCTATAAGGGATCAAATTGAGAACACCAAGTCCAAAGTTTAGACAGGAAGCCTAGGGACAGTGAATTTATGCTAATCGTAGAGGAACAGTTCAGGAAGGGAGGATGGAAATGATTGCACAACTCAAAGAATGTAATCAATGTCACTAACAGCCTCTCCATGGGAGAAAGATGAGACAGTCTGCGTCCATAGAGATTTACAGCTTTAGAAACTATGGGGCAGTTCTACTCTGTCCTAAAGTGTTGCTATGAGTTGGAATAGACTTGACGGCAGTAAGTTTTTTTTGGTTTTGGTTTTGGTTTTGGGCTTCCATGATTGTTGATCCAAGTAGAACGAAACTGGGGACAACTTCAATTTCTTCTCTGTGCAATATCACCAATGTGCAGTGCAGGGGCCAAAAGAACAGTTCTATAGTTAACAGTGCTGAGAACTTCTTCATCGTACACGATAGTGTCAAACCTTTAAAAGTGGACTACTAAAGTTTAAAATAATAAAATTAAAATTGGATTTAAAATGTCCATCTGCAGACAATATATCAGGGACATACGTTCAACATACAGGGAGATTTCCATTTATGAGACACCACTGACCCTCAAAATGTTTGTGTTCAGAATTCACCTTGACTGTTTCATGTGAGAAGATGACCTAATCAGTGCAATTTAATCAGATTGAGAGTGTGATAAGTACTTATCTTTGCCTCTGAATGGATTGCATTAGTGACTTTTTAATTTTTTTATCTACAGATTCTTGGTCAATAATCCTAAATACTTTTAAGTTGTAACGTATAAAACATTCAAAGAATTTCGCTTACTAAGATATTAATGTGCATTAACTAGGACTCCATTCAGCACTGAAATATTTATTAATACATTATTGAATTATTCATTCCTTTGTTTTATTCATTGCTTAACCTCTCAGCACTTTTGAAATTTAATTTCTTTGGAGAAAAAAAATATATCTCAAAATGGACTTTGCCTCTTTGATGAAACTTAATTTTATACCTTACAAAAAATATTTTTCTCCAAATGGTAAATTTTTTTAGGGAAAAAAATTCAACTAGGATGGCTGAGCTTTACAGAGGCTGCACATAGTGCCGTGTACACAGAGAGCATGCAATTAGTGTATGAAGATGAAGTTGGTGGGGGGAGGGGCGATGAGGCAGAGAATAAACAAATGAGAATAGAATATGAATGGATGCCTAAAGGATTAATACTATGTGCCTAAATTTGTACATTTTATTAAGTATGATTCAGTGAGATTAGATATATAGCTTCCTTTAAGTTGCCTTCAAGTTGACTCCAACTCATGGGTGGTAGAAGATGAGATTACATATATCATTAAAAGAAATAAAAATTTGAATGACTCATTTCTACATATAAAATCCATATTAGATTTATATCATCATTAATGATAACAATTTTAAAAACTGATAGTTCTTATACATAGCACACAATCAGTCTTTTTTCTGATTAATGAAAGCTGGTAAATAATTTCCTCTCTCAAAGGTCAGTGAGCACTTAGTGCGTGAGATCCCTAGAGTTACACATAAAAAAACAACAAACTCACTGCCATCGAGTTGATTCCGACTCATAGTGATCCCCTTTTGGTTTCTGAGACGGTAAACTTTATGGAAGTACATTGCCCAGGCTTCCTTCCACAGAGTGGCTTGTGGCTTTGAACCGCCAACCTTCTGGTTAGCAGAGCTCCTTAGAATTACATAGGCATAAACTAAGTAACAGGAGCTCTGGTAGCATAGTGGCTAAGGCACTTGACTGCTCACCAGAAGGCTGGCGGTTCAAACCCACCAGCCACTCCTCGGAAGGAAGG
>NW_006921626.1:2299354-2331004 GCF_000298275.1 Orycteropus afer afer | reverse complement strand
AAACCCACCAGCCACTCCTCGGAAGGAAGATGGGGCAATCTACTTCCGTAGTGATACTGCCTCAGAAACCCAAGGAGGGGTTGCTACGAGTCGGGACCAACTCAACTTGACAGCACATAACAATAACAACAGTCCAAAAGGAAATTACTGGAAAATCTGAAAGTTACAGCATTGGCTCTTCAAATTCTGCAATAACAACTCATGATGTTTTATTTTCCTGCTTACAAATGATGATCCAACCTTTTGTCTTTCACAAACACAAAATTCATACAGGGAAAATGGTTTTCCCAGCAGATTCCATGCTTCAGTTTGCTTTGACTTTTGGTCTTTCAAAAAGCAGTGTTTATTGTGTCCTAGCTTTTTTGACATATACATTATCGCTTAATTGCTTCAATCTCTGTTAGTATTGGCTAAGGCCATGAGCTACCATAAATTATCTGCTGACCATTTGCATTTTGAACTTAGTGCAAGTATAGTTTATATTATCCCTGATGGCTGGTCTCCTTAAGTAACACATTTTAAATTTTGCCCCTTAAGTAGCAGATAGATATGCCACTAAAATGACTGTTTTTCTAATAAAATAGAAATTTCCTAATTAGGAAGAAAGACAAACAAATATTTCTGTTACTGTTCTTCTGTTAGCAATAAAAAATTTACCATGACTGTAACAGAAAAATTTGAGGTATTTTTTACATTCCTTAACCTTTAAAATTAAGAAAAGATTTCAGAGATGGGAGAAGCTATGACTATTAAGAAAGAAATCATTAGTAATAAACACTACTTGTGATTTTATACATAAGCTGACCAGTAGGTCAGAATAAAGTATAGCTTGAGGTATTAAGGCCAATAAATTAATTCACTTAAGATACTTTTGAAAACATCACAGAAAAGTGTGGCTCTATCTGAATTTTTTAAAATGGAAAATATATATGTTGTTCCAAAAAGGTAGAAATAAAGACAAAATGAGTATTATAGAAATTCTTAAATAAGAAGATAATAAAAATAACTCCAACAGGATCAATCTATGATCCCCCAAACTATGTTTTTTTTTTCATATATTCCCACAATTAGATGGAGTCGATTAAAATATCTCAGTGTCAAGTATTCTAACTGAAGAATATACTTAAATCTCTATCCATGACAAAAATGATCTGGTTTGTGGAGATGTAGAATAATGATAAAATTTTATATAATAAAAATATATGGGAGTTGACATTTAGTGGGAATTTGCTATCATACATCATTTGTTCTAAGAAACATTTTCCACATTTTAACATCTCTGAAATAGAGATGCCTTTTATTTAAAAAATTCTATGTTACAGTTTAAGTGGTGACTTTTTCTTTGTAGTACATAAAATAACTGTGTAACTTTCAAACAGTAACATCTTGGATTCAATGAAATTTAGTATATGCCTGGGTAGGATCTGCTAAATGGTTTACATGCATTATCTTTTCTAATCCTGAAAATAAGTACAAAGCAGGTAATGTTAATATACTCGTATTCCCTCCCTTACTCCCTGCCATTGAGTGGATTCCGACTCACAGCTACCTCCATGGGGTTTCCAAGGCTGTAAATCTTTACGGAAGCAGACTATCTCATCTTTCTTCCACAAAGCAGATGGTGGGTTCCAACCACCAACCTTTTGGTTAGCAGCCAAATGCCTTAACTACTCCACCACCAGAGCGCCTTTATATTCATGTTACAAGTCATGAAACTAAGTCTTAGAGAATTTATAACAATGTGCTACTCACACCCATAAAAAGCAGTATTGCAAGAATTGAAGTTTGAGGGGATCTGACTTTAGAAAGAGCCTGTGAGCTTGCCACACTACAACGAACCAACAACAAGTTGCCATCAAGTCGATTCCAACTCAGAGAGACCCCGTTATGTCAGAGCAGTGCTCCGTAGAGTTTTCAATGGCTGGTATTTCAGAAGTATATCACCTGGTCACCTGGCCTTTCCTCCAGGGTGCCTCTGGGTGAACTGGAACCACCAATCTTTTTGTTAGCAGCCACATGCATTATCCTAAGGAGCTCAGTAATGTATAGAACAAGAGGAATTTCATATAAAAACTATATAAGGAACTCAACAAAGCTTATTTAAGACATTTAAAAAACTATAGGTTAAGAAAGCACAATAAGTTTAAAACTTACTTTGTTTTAATCATTTGCCCACAGACAATGGTGTGCTGGTTTTACAACCAGTTCTGGGTAGGTTGTTGTTGTTGTTGTTATGTGCCGTCGAGTCGGCCCCGACTCATAGCGACCCCTCCTTGGGTTTTCGAGGCAGTATCACTACGGAAGTAGGATTGCCCAACCTTCCTTCCGAGGAGTGGCTGGTGGGTTTGAACCGCCAGCCGTCTGGTTAGCAGGCAAGTGACTTAGCCACTATGCTACCAGAGCTCCTGGGTAGGTTAGTGGGTGGCAATTCCCAATTTTTAGTATTTGCCGATTTCTATGGTGTAAATATTCCCAGTGTGGCTGATTTCAAAGCAATCAGCTTGCAAATCGCCTGAGAAATTAACAATCATCTCTGGCAAGCCAGTAGGGGCTGGCTCCAGTAAATGTTAACTGATGACAAATAAATTTTATTTTCTGATCACCTCTTATGTTATTTGCAATAATAATTCAAGTTGAGTTGGAAAGGAGGATTAAAATCTGAAGAAATTTTCATAAAGCAAATGTGACAATAAACACCAGCCTGTTCAGAGAAAGAATGTGCAGGGGAATAATAATTCTGGGCTTATCTGTCTACACTTATTTATTGAACTTTAGCATTAACTCAGCACTTTTGAATCATGGTCTACATATAAACTGTGGGTGTGGTTTATAACATGATAGGCAAAAATGCCAAGACATCTAATAAAAGACTTGGCCAGGACAGTACAAGTCAAATTTTATTACATAAGCTCTAAAGAACTCCCCAAAGACACTTGTTATAGAATTTTCTGAGTTAAATATTGTCTGAAATTTGTAAGTCATTGGTTGCTTTTGTAAAGCAAAAATGATCCTATTTGAAAACATTATGTATTTTAACTGAACAATTAACATTAAGCACATTTTGTATCTCTACGCAATTTTTTCTTTTTTTTTTTCCAGAACACACACCATACCAAAAATATATTCCATTTGGAACAACTATATGATCCTAAGGCTCCTCTGGCTGAGTCTATCAACCTTCTTAGACAGGGTCCCCTTCCCTGTGCTCCGAGGTCTTTCAGGAAACACCTTGATGTCCTTGAAATAGCTCTTAATCAACAGAAGTTGATTGGAAAGGAACAAAGAAAAGATTAGCAGGGATTGCTGCCTTCTTTCACTTGCTTCTCTATGCCCTCATCTCCAGGTGGTAAGACTCGAGAATGTTCTTTTTATTTCTTTCCTCCAAGTTAAATCACACTCATCCTACAGATCCTGTTCAGGTCTCATACTCTTTTTTTAAATTTTTTTTTACTGTGATAAGGGTGCAAATTTACAAAGCAGATTCATTTCACACACAACAGTTCATGCACATTTGGTTTCACAGCCCAATTATAATCCCCAACCATAAAAAGCTATCCTCCCATCTGTCATGTTCCCTATGACCGTCTTCCCTGTGCCCTTCTTATCTATTCATTCCTGTCTGTCCAGCTTTCCCTCTATGTGAATACTGCTCTTCTGATGTCTAGTGGTTGATTGATGTAGGGAGTGCATCTCCTTAGGGTAGATGGATACATCTCCCTGAGGTAGATGTTCTGCTTTTAGGTCTTTCTGTTTGGCTGAGAGCCAATTCATGGAAGGAAGTCCATTTCCAGGCCCAAAGGATAACCTGGGGCCATCATCTTGAGGGTTCCACCAGCCTCTATCTGACCAGTAATTCTGGTCATTTCTGTGGTTTTTAATTTTGTTTCACCTTTTTCCTCCTACTCTATCCAGGATCTCCAATTTTGATCCCTTTCCAAGTGGCTAGGCACCATCTAGTTCTTCTGATTTCAGAATTGGAAAGGCTGAGGTCCCTGTGGTCCAACATATCCTTGAACTTATTGTTTCCAAATGATTTTGATTTTCTTCACCCTTCTTTGCTCCAGACAAGGGGAGATCATTAGTTGCATCTTAGATGGTTGCTTGATAGCTTTTAAGACCCCAGTCACTACTCACCAAAGTAGGATGTAGAACAAGACTTTTATGTACTATATTGTGTCAATTGAGCATGGTATCCCCCAAGACTATGGTCCTGAGCCGACAGGCCCAATAACTCTCTCCCTCAAGGTGTTTGGTTGTCTCTGAAAGCTACTCCAAATTCTCCTCTGTTACTTCTGTACTGTATATGGATATGTTTGTAGCACAAGTACATATGTACGACTACCTTCAGCCAAATCTATCCTTGGTCTTGTTTACCTTCCTGTTCACCTGTCATACCTGATCTTCTCACCTGTCTATGCATCACCCATAGTCTAGTGTTTGCTGCCACTGGTAATGCAGTTTTAGTATTATGCATGTAATAGTATTTCCCTCTATTATCTATTGCTTTCGTGTACTCTTCTGTGTCCTCCTTTTCCCTATTGTCATTGTGCTGGTCACATACTTTTGTTATATTGTCTTTCCCTTCACTCAAATCAACACATGACTCTTAACTAGTCAGAAAATTTCCCTCCCCTTCTCTCCCATTCCTGGTAATCAATAAAGTAAATTTCCTTCCCTGTGTAAACTTTCCTTGAATTTTTACAGTAATGGACTCATATAATACTTGTCCCTCTGTGATTGACTTATTTCACTCAGCATAATGTCTTCCACATTGTGAGATGATGCGTGTATTCTTCATCATTCTTTAATGTAGCATAGTATTCCATTGTGTGAATGTACCATAGTTTGGTTACCCATTCATCTATTGATGGGCATTTAGGTTGTTTCCATCTCTTTACTATAGTGAATTCTGCTGCAATGAACATGGGTGTGCGTATGTCTGTTTATGTCCTGTCTCTCACCTCTTTAGGGTATATTCTTACTAATGGAATTGCTATTTTCAATTTTTCAGGGAAATGTCATACTGTTTTCTACAGTGGCTATAACATTTTACAGTCCCACCAGCAGTGTATGAGAGTTAAAATCTCTCTACACACTCGTCAGCATTTGTTATTTTCTGTCTTGTCGAACTTTGCTATTATTGCTGGGGTGAGATGATATCTCATTGTTTTGATTTGCATCTGTCTAATGGCTCTGGTAAATGGAGAGAAGATTGAGGTTGTCAAGGAATTCACATTGCTTCGTTCTACAATCGATGCCAACGGAAGCAGCAGTCAGGACATTAGACGACATGTAGCATTGGGAAAGTCAACTACGAAGGAACTGTTTCAAGTACTGAGGAGCAAGGATATCTCCTTGAGGACTAAGGTGCGCCTGACACAAGCCATGATATTTCCAATCGCCTCGTATGCATGTGAGAGCTGGACAATGAATAAGGAAGACCGAAGAAGAGTTGATGCTTTTGAGTTGTGGTGCTGGCGAAGAATGCTGAAAGTACCATGGACTGCTAAAAGAACTAACAGATCTGTCCTGGAGGAAGTGCAGCCAGAATGCTCCTTGGAAGCAAGAATGGCCAGACTTCATCTCACCTATTTTGGTCATGTTGTAAGAAGGGACCATTCCCTGGAGAAGGATGTCATGCTTGGTAGGGTGGAGGGTCGACGAAAGAGGGGGAGGCCTTCAACGAGATGGATTGACACCGTGGCTGCGATGATGGGCTCAAGTATAGCAGGGATTGTGGGGCTGGCGCAGGATCGGGCAGTGTTTCGTTCTGCTGTGCATGGGGTCACTATGAGTCAGAAACGACTTGATGGCACTTAACAACAACAACAACAAATGGCTCTGGTAGAGTAGTGCCTACGGCGCTTGACTGCTAACCAGAAGGCCGGTGGTTCAAACCCACCAGCCACTCCTCAGAAGGAAGGTTGGGCAATCTACTTCCATAGTGATACCGCCTTGGAAACCCAGGGAAGTGTCGGTATGAGTCGGATCTCACCCCACGGCACATAACAACAACAGGAACAATGGTTAATAATTGTGAGGGTTTCTTCATGTGTTAATTGGCCACCTATATTGACTGCACTTATTAACTATGAAGCTACATTTCAACCCATTCACCAATCATGTAAGACATTTTTGTGAAAGTTCTGTTGGAAGACTCTCACCTACCCTGATGATAATAAACTATTCTTGAAAATTAATCATCTTCATAATCCTAACAAATGGTTTAAAAAATCTATTCAAGTTTTTGATCTAGAAAGAAAATTATACGTATTTTTAAGTGTGCATATATAAAAATTTTAGGAGCTCTGGTAGCATAGTGGCTAAGGCACTTGACTGCTAACCAGAAGGCTGGCGGTTCAAACCCACCAGCCACTCCTCGGAAGGAAGGTTGGGCAATCCTACTTCCTTAGTGATACTGCCTCAGAAACCCAAGGAGGGGTCGCTATGAGTCAGGGCTGACTCAACGGCACACAACAACAACAACAACAACATATATCTTCTTTAGTAAAGCGTCTATTCATGCCCTTTGCTCAGATCTCATCTTGATATAGGCTTCCCAGAAAACTCCTGGTCATGGCGATCTCTCCAGATTAAAACATTTTCACCTGTGCCACTCTTTTTTGTTATCTAATAAATGGGCCTAGAATTGACCTGTTTTGTCCAGCTGTCTTGTCTCTCCAATGGCAGTGTAGGCTTCCTGAGAGGGCAGGCAGGATCTGTAGTTTATATCATTTTTAAACAGCCAATTGGAGTACTAGTTCATTTCTTCTTTCCTTCCTTTCACACACATTAATTAGCCTATTGCCAATTAATAGTACTTTGCTAGACACTGGAGAGAGAAACAAACTTGAATAAACTTATAGTTTCCACCCTTGAATGGTCTTATGATTTTCCCCTTCCTTACCTTTCCAGCCTCTTCTTTTAGTTTTAAACAGGCTAATGGATATTCAGTTCTCTAAATACACTAATGCTCTCTCCCCTCCTATGTTTTAAGCTATTTTCTCTAGTAAGCATGCTTTGCCTTCCTTGCTTCCATCCTACCTTCGACCCTGTGGCTGATTCCTTCTCAATCCTTCTGGTCTTGGCTTAAATGCTACTTCCTCTAGGAAGCCCTCCCTGATCCCCAAAGTAAGGTGTCCTTCTTAAGTGTTCCCTTGTACTTTTCCCAACATTGTACTTTCAAGATGGATTTACAATTGCCTGCTTATTTATCTGTGTCTGTCATTAGAATGTATTCTCCATTAGTACAAATATATGTCTCTTTTGAATGAGAAACACAAGTGGTTGTTTCCAGTATGATTCATGTGTATGTTTAGCTCCTGGTACACAGTAGGCATTTTTTAAAAAGTATGTGAGGAATGAATGAATGATGTTGAAAAGTTAAAACAGGTCACAATCTCTGCCCTTGAGGACACCACCATCTAGTGGGGGAAACAGAAATGTAATCAGGTAATCTATAATACATAGCGATAAGTTTTAGAATAGACACATAGAGAAAAAAAGTTACAGGGATGAGAGTCAAATGGGGGATTGTCTAAAGTGACTAATTCTGCCTGATCTTTCATGAAGGAGCTGGGTTTTGAAGGATTTCAGTTTGCTGAGTGAAGAAGAGACACACAGCAGATGTTCTGTAATGAACTACTTTTGGAATGTTCCGCCATGCTTCTGAGAAGGTCCTGAATAATTTAAACTTTCCCGGTGACTTTCAGTGTATGAAGATAAAAAATAATAGAGTATAGCCACAAAAGAAGGATTTACTTAATTAGAACAGTGGAAAGAATTGTTTTTGTAGAAAGATTAAAAAACTCAAGTGTCCCATATAAATCAAATCAGTAGCTTTTAGCAGGGATCTTACAACTGACTACATCCACTGTCAAGAAACTGCATCAAGAATGAAGCATTCATTTATCTAATGCAAGTCAACATACCCACAAAAAAACCAAACCCACTGCCATCGAGTTGATTCCAACTCATTGCAACCCCTATTGGGTTTCCAAGACAGTAAATCTTTCAGGAAGTAGATGGCCTGGTCTTCCTTCCGGAGTGGCTAGTTAGCAGTCAAATGCCTTAGGCACCGAACCACCAGAGCTCCTTGCCAGTCAACACAATGAGAAATTGGGGAATGGGGGAGCACACAAGAGGAAGTTCATCAACCATGAGACTATTAGTCTGCAAAGATTTTACTAAGGAAGAACAGAGAGCCAACATTCAGAACAAATCTATCCTATAAAGTAAATTATCAAGCTTGTTAAGGGGAGCAAGGCTAGCTTGACATGTTACCTACAAACCTTGTTCCCTCCTGGCAGCCCCTTAGACTCAAATCAAGATGGGAAAAATGGTATTAATGAAGAGAATGAACAAAAGGAGACTTTTCTCACCTTTCAGCAAACTAAGAAATGTTTATTAGTCCTTAATTTCTGGAGTAAATGAAATTTGCTATTGTTGTTGTTGTTGTTGTTATTTGCCGTCGAGTCAGCCCCGACTCATAGCGACCCCTCCTTGGGTTTCCGAGGCAGTTATCACTACGGAAGTAGGATTGCCCAACCTTCCTTCCAAGGAGTGGCTGGTGGGTTTGAACCGCCAACCTCCTGTTGTTGTTGTTAGGTACCATCAAGTCAGCTTCAACTCATAGCAACCCTTAGTACAACAGAATGAAACACTGCCTGGTTGTTGCCATCCTCACAATCCTTGCTATTCTGAGCCCATCGTTGGTTGCCACTGTGTCAATCCATCTTGAGGAGCCATGCCCAAAGAGCTAGCTCTCTGGACTCCCTCTTACCACAGTGTCACATTTCATATTCTAGAAACAACTGCTTGTGTTTCTCTACACACATAAGATATTCCTGCTCCCAAGCCTTTGTCAGGTTGTTTTCTGTGCCCAGGGTATTTCTGTGCCCTACCCCTTCTATCCTCATCAGCTGGCTAAAATCTATTCAGCCTTTAAGACACAGCTCAGATATTACCCACTGCCATCAAGTCTATTTTTACTCATAGCAACCCTGTAGGACAAAGTAGAATTTCTCCATTGGGAAGACAAGCCTGTAAATCCTTCCAGAAGTGGACTGCCTCATCTTTCTCCCATGGACTATCAGGTGGGTTGAACCACCGACTTTTCGGCTAGCACCCAAATGGTTCAACTACCAAACCACCAGAGCTCCAAAAATCCTTCCTGAATCCCTAGGCTGTGGTATTTGCCCTGCTGTATTTGCTTTTGCTCTTGCAAAAGGAGCTCTGGTGACATAGTGGATAAGGTCATCTGGCTGCAAACCAGAAGGTCAATGGTTCAAACCCACCAGCCACTCTGCAGAAGGAAGATGGGGTAATCTACTTCCATAAAGATCTACAGCCTCAGAAACCCAGTGATTTCCAGAGTCGACTCAATGGCAGTGAGTTTGGTTTTGTTTGGATGCCCTTGTAATATTCTTATCTGTTCATTTGTTGGTAACCCATCATCTCCATCTGTACTGGGTTTTACTTATCTTTATGTTCTCAGGCATCCAGCCATTCATGGTACCTAATGACCATCCAGAAAGTAGTGTTTTAAATAAATGAAAAAAGTTAATGACTAAAGCTTTTTTGGGAAAAAAATGATTAAATGAAAGTATTATTGGAAGATTTATTAAGTTAACAGGACTACACTTATATCTCAAAAAGACAAGCAAGGCTGGCAGCAATGTGCAGGGTGATTGACCTGAGAAGAAAGAAGAAGCAGAGCAGGAAGAGTCAGGAGGCTATTAAAACAGCAAGTGGTCATGAGGTCCTGGATTAAGGTAGTGGCAGTATGAGTAGAAATATAGAGATCGATATAAAAGACATCTTGGAAGTTAAATCAATAAAACTGTGGGTGATTTGATGTGGTGAACAAGGAGATAAAAAGAGTATTTCTAATTTTTCTGTTAGTAGGTAAAGAGCCCTGGTGACACAGTGGTTAAAGTGTTTGGTTGCTAACTGAAAAGTCAGAGGTTTGAACCCACCAGCTGTTCTGAGGGAGAAAGATGTGGCAGTCTGTTCCATAAATATTAAACCAAAAAACCAAAGTCACCACTCTCACATCAATTCCAGTTCATAGCGACCCTATGGAACAGGGTAGAACTGTACCATAAGGTTTCCAAAGCTATACATCTTTACTGAAGCAGACTGCCACATCTTTCTTCCATAGAGTGGCTGGTGGGTTCAAATCACTGACTTTTCAGTTGGCATCCAAGGGCTTAACTTCTGCACCACCAGGGCTTCTTTAGTAAAGATTACAGCCTTGGAATTCCTATAGGGGCAGCTCTACTGCATCCTCTAGGGTCGCTATGAGTCAGAATCCTCTCAACGGCAATGGGTTCAGTGGGTTAGCCAGGAGAAACTTTTCATGAAGGAATCTTGGTCTATTCTGTATCTTGTGTAAATGAAAGCATTTTAATTTCTCTGATATTTCTTTTCTCTAGGATAATTTGAAAGGGGCCAGTTTACAGCTCAGACCAATTACCTAGACATTTTAATTGTTTAATAATTTTGGTAGGTTCAAACCACTAACCTTTTGGTTAGCAGTCGAGCACTTAACCACTGCATTCCTTCCCTCCTGACTACTCAGGTCACATTGTGTCAGTTAGGGTTAGTTTCAGCTACAGTAACAGAAAACCCAAAATATTAATGGCTGAGACATATGAAGATTTATTTTTTCATGTAAAGGGAATTCAGATGTAGCAGTCCAAGCCTGGCATGACAGCCCCAAAAACCACGTAGACCCAGGTTCTTCCCTTTATGTTCCACCATAGTTAGAGTCGCTTTGCATTCTAAAATGAAAGGTGAATTTACAGTAAGAATGTCAAATTCTAGGCAGGAAACAGAAAAGATGGAGGGAGGCCAGCTGGTCTTTCTTTGTTGTTGCTGTTGTTATGTGCCGTTGAGTCGGCCCCGACTCATAGCGACCCCTCCTTGGGTTTCCGAGGCAGTATCACTACGGAAGAAGGATTGCCCAACCTTCCTTCCGAGGAGTGGCTGGTGGGTTTGAACCGCCAGCCGTCTGGTTAGCAGGCAAGTGTCTTAGCCACTATGCTGCCAGAGGTCTTTCTTTAGCTCTCTGTTTCTCTTCTAAGTACTATAAACTTCCTGGAAATCCTTCCAACAATTAAAACACCTATGCCACTCATTGGCCAGGAGTTAGTCATATTGTACACCTAGAGTCATGAGAAGTTGGGAAATGTGGTTTTATTTGTTTATATCTGGGCACATTTTTGCCTTGGGAAGGGCTCTCTTAGTTAACAGAAAAGGGAGAATGGATAGTTTGCAACTGGTAATCACTTCCACTAATGTCAATTGTCATCATTTAAAATATAATAGCTTATCTACCTGTTGTTATGAGTTGGCTGTGATTCATGTCAACCGCAGAAGAAAATGTTGCCCAGTCCAACACTACCTTCACAATCATTGGTATGTTTGAGTCCATCATTCTTAGGCATTGTGTATTTGAGTGGCTTCCAACCTAGAGAGGCTCATCTTCCAACACTATATTGGACAATATTCTGTTGTGATTGTTATCTGGGTGAAGAAGTCCTCTTCCTGGTCCTCGCCCTACTCCCAGGAAAAATCTCTGCAAGCAACCCATCTGCAGGCAGGCAGTTCCAGGCAATCCACGAGCAAGCGGTGGTGCCCGATGGCAGCTTGACAAACTCAACTAAGTGCCAAGCACACAAGCCTTTATTGAAAGCAAAATATGTTTCCAGAGGGGAAACGGACCTCTCTTTGCAAGTGGAGAGGGCTGTTAAAAGCAAAGGGCACCTCCAGAAGAGTGGAGACAGGTCTTTCCAGAGGAATGGGAAAGACACCGAACTGGCTCAGTTACTCGTTTTTATACTTTCTGAAAGGGGGCATTATTAAGATGAGGCTGGGACTCTTTAATCAGGGTTCTGTGACCCTGATTAATTGGCCAAATCTCACAGGCAGTTGCAGACAGTTGCAGGTGTTAGCTCATTAGTCTCCTTAACTATTTCATGGTCTGTTGCCATTCTGCTTAATTTTAATTGGCCAAATCTCGCAGGCAGTTGCTAGTGATTAAAGTGTTAGCTCATTAACCTTCTTAAATATTCCATCTCTCTCCCTTTTCTCCTCCCTTTGGGCCTGCCCTGAGGGCAGCCCTCCTGTCCTATCTTTCTGCCTAACATGATCTATAGGATTTTCACTGGCTACTTTTTGGAAGTAGATTGCCAGGCCTTTCTTTCCTTGTCTGTCTTAGTCTATTGATGTCCACCAAGAGTGATCCTGCTAGTATTTGCTATCATGCTGGTAGCACACCACATAGTATGACAAACTGACAGACAAGTGGTCATTATTTACCTGATGAGTCCTAAATCTAATAAAGTGAACAAGATTGAGACTTCAAAGTACTACAAATCACTATAGCACTTACATTTTTTAGCTAACTATGCTATTTTCTTTCCTTATACTATTATAATACATACTTTGGCCCAATTGCATTCATAAAAGCAATAAAACAGTTCTTAGTGAAGTTAATTATTTTCATAATTAGTAAGTGCCAGCAAAGAGAAAATTTTTCTCTCCCTCTTTAAAAACGTTTCTCCCTTAGTCAGAGTTAAAGAGAAAGGCTGCAATAGCTAGCTTTAAGGACTATTAGAAAAAGAACCCCCTTCTCAGGAGGGGCTACACATTTCTTACCAAGGAAACACAGTTTGGCTGTTCTGTGAGCTGGATAATCACTTGTGACTTCCTAACCACCAAATGCCATCAGCTTTTCTCATCCTTCTCTCCCCTTACATTCTTTATTGAGTTCAACATGATAGACTTATCTATCCAAGAAATTTCCTTCTCCCTCTTTTGTCTTCTGTGACATAGTCCTGTTATACATGGTCTTCTGCTTTGGTTCTTTTCCTTTACTAGAGCTTCTTCTTCCATCCACTTCTAAAAAAGTAGATAACCCCCCAGCTTCTCCCTCTGGCCCAATCCTTCTCTCTCATCCCAGATGTAGTACAGTGGCACTTTTTCCCCCTCCTTTCAATGTAACCTCTGTGCGAATGAATTACATAGGTAGGTCTCTAGGGCTAGCCACTCGAATCCCATATTCCTAACTTCTGTCTATAAATTCTGACTCTTCTACAGCCACTTCAAATTTTAAAAATCCCAGACTGAGTTCATCCTATTCCTGTTTGACCCTCTTTTTGTGTTTTCTATCTTTTTGGTGACATTGCCACCTCCCCATATCCTCGGACTGAGCACATGAATATCATCTTGGGTCTTATCTTCCCTCTTGACTACCTGTAACTAAGTGTGTGCCCAAAATCCATTGATTCTGTCTCCAGAGTGTCATTGCTTCTCTACTGTGATTACTTGCTTAGAATAGTCTCTGCTTTTAGTCATCCCACATATTGCTGCCCCAGTGTTAACTTCTTCTAAAATTTTTTTTTTAAATCAGCTATTCCTTGAACACAGAATAAGATCCAGATTCCCATATTTGGACTTTGAGGTTCTCTAGAATCTGGATTTAAACATACACTCTATTTACTGCTGCTATTCATACCTCTTCTATATTACTCCTTTTCCATGGCCCGAGTCATGGAATCAATCTCTCCTTTATTTCTCCCACAGCACTTTATCCTAGGATGGCATTCATCATACCCTAGTATTTGTTAGTTATTTTTAACTGTCTATCTCCCCAGTTAGGTAATGAGTCCTTGGAGTCCTCTTCTCCTCGTGCTCAGCACACCATCAGTGTAATAATCACTTCACAGATATTCGTTGAATAAACACTAGTCATATAGAGCCCTTGCTTCTTTTTGTACTTATTGCAATTCAAATAATACCCTTAGTAAAGCCATGAGGTTCAGCTTCAGTGACCCTCCATCCCTTGCCTTGGCTCTCCTTTCTTTCACTTAGAAATGCTCAATGACTTCACACTTGCTCCTGTCTACCCAGGCCTCTGACTTGGGTGCCACACTGACAATTCCTTCTCAGTAACTCCAACCTATAAACTTTACCTTTCCAGCCTCTTACCCAAATCTATGCATCCCTAGGGTAGACCTCAGAGCCTAGGCTCTTCATTTCCTTTTTCTGGTTCAGAGAACAGATCATTTATTACTCAAGAATCACATTAGTTCCAGTTCTCCCCTATCCCCATGGGACAGTGCAATGAGGTTGAGATGTTATCCTGTCCATTCAGCAGGGTTGCACTACAGGAGAGACTCAGATCAGTCTCTTCATTATATAGATCAAGAAACTAAGTTTCAGAAACATGACATGAATTGCCTAAGGTCATGATGAATGGCAACACTGAACCAGAACCTAGGTTTCCTGACTGCAAGTCCATCATTCATTCTCCCACACTTTGTTGCCCATCCTGAATCTCAACCCCTTCGTCCTTAGGCTGCTGTTGAAAATTGGCACAGGCTTGGTGCTAATTATCCTCAGTAAGTGTCTCTCTCTTAAAAAATCATCATTGCTCTAACTCATAATAATGGGTACTGGAGAAATTCCACATTTGTGCCTGGCCCCTCCTGTTATTAATTTGGGCAGAGAGCTTTTCTTAACTCCTGAGCTCATATCTCACAGAGATACCGTCTATGCTGGGATACATAAACTCGCCCATTTTCCACAATGTGCTGTCTCATGACTATGTGGTTTGTGATATTCACTGTCTGACACACTCCTCCCACACTCCCCAGAAACTGTAGCAGCAGAACTCCAGAAGCATCCTCCAGCAACTTTACAACTTCCTGGGTGAGAGTTCAGTTCATGAACGTCTTATAATTTCTGTGAAGGTATCTCAAATCCTTAAAAACATTCATGAATGAATCTTTTCAACACCACTTGGAAGGAAGCCAGGGACTTCACCACTGAAACTGAGTAATGACACAACATAACAATGATATAAGATGGCTCCTCCACAAGAGATATCAGAATATCAGTTGAAACCAGCTAAGGATAATTACTTCAACAAAATGCATTCACCTGAATAGGAATGAGTGGTTTTCAAGAAATGACACTGTATCCTTCCAAAAAGTGTCATGTGTTCTTTCTTCATCCAATACCAAAGAGTTTAAATTTTATTTTAGTTTGGTACCAGCACACATATTTTAGGGTAGCATCAGGAGTGGATTGCTTTACTCAGTGGTGGTCTGAGGAAGCACTGAATTTTTTCAGATGGAAGAAGAAACTCTGACACCTTGCCTTTTCAGCAAGCTTTGATTATAGAACTATAAATGACCCTTATGCTCTGGTAGCATAGTGCCTAAGGCACTTGACTGCTAACCAGAATGCTGGACGTTCAAACCCACCAGCCACTCCTTGGAAGGAAGGTTGGGCAATCTACTTCCGTAGTGATACTGCCTCAGAAACCCAAGGAGGGGTCGCTATGAGTTGGGTCTGACTCGACGGCACATAACAACAACACCATGCTTAAAAAGGTAGTGCAGTGGTTAAGCACTTGGCTGCTGACTGAAAGGTCAGTGGTTTGAACCCATCAGCTGCCCTGTGGGAGAAAGATGTGGCAGTCCGCTTCAGTAAAGATTTACAGCCTCGGAAATCCTATGGACAGTTCTACCCTGTCCTATAGGGTTGCTATGAGTCAGAATTGACTCCATGGCAGTAGGCTGGGTTGGCTTTCATGCTTAAAAGGCTTTTATATATAAAAAAAAGCCAAACTAAACTCATTGCCATTGAGTCAATTCTGACTCATAGTGACCCCCATTGAGTTTCCAAAGATGTAAACCCTTATGAAAGTACACTGCCTTATCTTTCTTCCACGGAGCAGCTGGTGGGTTGGAACCACTTACCTTTTGGTTAGCAGCCAAATGCGTTAACCACTATACCACTAGACATCCTTATAGCACATCTAATCCAACCTTGTATTTTATAGGTGAAGAACTAATTTCTGTTGCCTATTCTATTTTGTCCACCACTTGTCTGTCAGTTTGTTGTACTATTGTGACTTGTGTGTTGCTGTGAGGCTGAAGTCTATGCCATTAGTATTCCAAATACCAGCAGGGTCACCTATGATGGTAAGGTTTCAGCAGAGCTTCCAGACTAAGACAGACTAGGAAGAAGGAAGGGACCATACACTTCTCAAAGAATTGGCCAGTGAAAACCTAATGAAAAGCAGTGAAACACTCTCTGATATATTACTGGACAGCTTTATGAATAGCCCTGAAACACTGTCCAATATAGTGCTGGAAGATGAGCCCCTCAGGTCAGGAGGCACTCAAAATATCACTGGGGAAGAGCTACCACCTCAGAGTAGAGCCGACCATAATGATGTGGATGAAGTAAAGCTTTTGGGACTTATATTTTTGGATATGGCACGACTCAAAATGGGAAGAAATAGCTGTAAATATCCATTAATAGTCAGAACATGAAATGTATGAAGTACAAATCTAGGAAAATTGGAAATTGTCAAAAATGATATGGAAAACATAAAGATTGATATCCTAGACATTGTTGTTGTTGTTATGTGCCGTCGTATCAGACCCAAGTCATAGAAACCCCTCCTTGGCTGTTTGAGGCAGTATCTCTCTATGGAAGTAAATTGCCTAACCTTCCTTCCGAGGAGTGGCTGGTGGGTTTGAACCGCCAGCCTTCTGGTTAGCAATCAAGTGCCTTAGGCATTACCCTACCAGAGCTTCTTATAAAGGCATTAGTGAGCTGAAATGGAGTGCTTTTGGCTATTTTGAATCAGACAACCATATGATATATTATGCCGGGAATGACAAATTGAAGAGGAATTATGTGGCATTCACTGTTACAAAGAATGTTTCAAGCTCTATTCTGAAATACAATGCTGTCAGTGATAGGATAATATCCATATGCCTCCAAGGAAGGCCAGTTAATACTACTATAATTCACATTTACGCACCAACCACCAAAGTGAAAGCCAAGGAAATTGAAGATTTTTACCAACTTCTGCAATCCAAAATTGACTAAACATGCAATCACGATGTGTTTATTTATTACTGGTTATTGGAATGCAAAAGCTGGAAACAGAAGAATCATCGGTAGTTGGAAAATATGGCCTTGGTGATAGAAATAATGCTGGAGATTGCATGATAGAATTTTGCAAGACAACTTACTCATTGCAAATACCTTTTTTCAACAACACAAACGGCAGCTATACGTGTGGACTTCACCAGATGGAGTACACAGGAATCAAATTGACTACATCTGTGGAAAGAGGCGATGGAGAAGTTCAATATCTTCAGCCACAACAAGGCCAGGAGCTGACTGTGGAACAAACCATCAACTGTTCATATGCAAGTTCATGTTGAAGCTTAAGACAATTAAAAGAAGTCCACAAGAGCCAAAATATGACCCTGATTATATCCCTCCTGAATTTAGAGATCATCTAAAGAACAGATTTGATGCACTGAACACCAATGACTGAAAACCAGAGGAATTGTGGGATAACATCAAGAACATCATCTATGAAGGAAGCAAAAGATTTTTAAACAGACAGGAAAGGGAGAAAAGTCCAAATTGGATGTCAGAAGAGTCTCTGAAACTTGCCCTTGAGAAGAGAGTAGCTAAAGCAAATGGAAGAAATGACAGGATAAAACAGCTGAACAGAAGATTTCAAAGAGCAGCTCAAGAAGATAAAGTCAATTATTATAATGAAAGGGAAGAACACACTCAGCATTTCTCAAGCTGAAAGAACTTAGGAAAAAATTCAAGCCTCTAGTTGCAATATTGAAAGATTGGATGGGCAAAATATTGAATGATGCAGGAAGAATCAAAAGAAGATGGATGGAATACACAGAATCACTGTACCAAGAAGAATTGGTCGATGTTCATCCATATCAGGAGGTGGCATATGATCAAGAACCAATAGTATTAAAGGAAGAAGTTAAAGCTGCACTGAAGGAACTGGTGAAGAACAATGCTCCAGGAATTGATAGAATACCCACTGAGATGTTTCAACAAACAGATGCTGCACTGGAGGCACTCACTCGTCTATGCCAAGATTTTGGAAGACAGCTACCTGGCCAACTGACTGGAAGAGATTCATATTTGTACCCATTCCACAGAATATGGAAATTATCAAACAGTATCACACGCAAGTAAAATCTTGTGAAGATAATTCAAAAATGGTTGCAGCAGTATATTGACAGAGAACTTCCAGAAATGCAAGCTGTATTCAGAAGAGGATGTGGAATGAGGAATATCATTGCTGATGTCACACGGATTTTGGATGAAAGGAAAGAATACCAGAAAGATGTTTACTTGTATTTAATTGACTATGCAAAAGCATTTGACTGTGTGGATCATAACAGATTATGGATGACATTGAGAAGAATGGGAATTCCAGAACACTTAAATGTGCTCGTGAGGAACCTGTGCATAGACCAGGAAGCTGTCATTCAACAGAACAAAGGGATATTGCATGGTTTAACATCAGGAAGGGAGTGCGTCAGGGTTGTATCCTTTCACCATACTTATTCAATCTGTATGCTGAGCAAATAATCTGAGAAGCTAGACTATATGAAGAAGAATGTGGCATCAGGATTGGAGGAAGACTCATTAACAACCTGTGATATGCAGATGACACAACTTTGCTTGCTGAAGTGAGGATGACTTGAAGCACTTAGTGATGACTACAGTCTGCAGTATGGATTACATCTCAACATAAAGAAAATGAAAATCCTCACAAGTGGACCAATAAGCAACATCACAATAAATGGAGAAAAGATTGAAGTCAGTAAAGATTTATTATTACTTGGTTCCACAAATGACACCAATGGAAGCACCAGTCAAGACATCATATTGCACTGGGCAAATCCGCTGCAAAAGACCTCTTTCAAGTGCTGAAAACCAAAGATATCTCCTTGAAGACTAAGGTGCACCTAACACAAGCCATTATATTTTCAATCACCTTATATATGCATTGAAAGCTGGAAAATGAATAAGGAAGACTGAAGAGTTGATGTTTTTGAGTTGTGGTGTTGGCAAAGAATACTGAAAGTATCATGGACTGCAAAAAGAATAAACAAATCTGTTCTGGAAGAAGTGCAGCCAGAATGCTACTTGGAAGTGAGAATGGCCAGACTTCCTCTGACCTACGTTGGTCATGTTGTCAGAAGGGACCACTTCCTGGAGAAGGATATCATGCTTGATAAAATGGAGGGTCAACAAAAAAAGGGGAAGGCCCTCAATGAGATGGATTGACGGGCCGCAATGATGGGCTCAGTTATAGCAAGGACTGTGAGGCTGGCACAGGACTGGACAGTGTTTTGTTCTGTTGTACATAGAGTTGCGATGAGTTGAAGCCAACTTGACAGCACTGGACAACATTCTATTTTGTGAGAATTGTTCCAGAAACAGGAACTAATGGAGTAGTTATAAACTCACTGCCCTTGAGTAATTTTCAACTCATAGCGACCCCCATTGGGTTTCTGAGGCTATAAATCTTTACAGAAGTAGATTGCCTGATCCTCCTTCCACAGAATAGCTGGTGGGTTTGAACTGCTGACCTTCCAGTTAGCAGTCAAGTGCCTTATCCGCTAAGGCACCACTCCTTCTGTTTATCTGATTAGGACTAAATATGTGCATAGGCCTGTTAGAAATGAATGCTCCAGACCCCATCTGTCTTCAATTTATCCCTGTGCCATTTTTCTCTCTCATGCAAAGTAGATGACTTGTTTCCTTTGGGAAGTGTGTGCGTACCTCAAGTCCTCTGAACTAACCTTAAAATAATTCCTTTTTTGGCATTTACTTTTTAGAAAATTAACTTAAATAGACTTCTCTGAGACACGTAGATCAATTTCTTTATTAATAAAATGGGATAAGTCATATTGTTTCAAGACGGCATTTTAACTATCCAGTGGAGTAATGCACAGTGGAGTAAGCATATAAAGTGCTTTGTAAATGAAAGGGGTTATTCTATTTAGTGCATGCATATATTCTACTCCATTAATTTCTTCAAAAAGCATTCATTGAATGGTTACTACATGTCAGATCAGATCTTAGTCTGCTACTGTTACTTAGCTTGGAGTTGCTTCTGATTTAGGGCAACCTCATGTGCTATAGAGTAGAACTGGTCCATAAGGTTTTTTTTTTTTTTTTTTGGCCGTAATCTACTGATGTTCGCCAGGCCTTTCTTCTGGAGAGCAGCTGCAAGGGTTCGAAGCGCCAACCTTAAAGATACTGGTAATGTAAGGTGGAGTTAAGTGAGATCCCAATCCCTCAAGAGTATAAAATGATAAAATTGGTTCCTGATCCTGACACTTCCCCTCAAAAAACGAAACAAAAAATAACGAGGTCAGGTCCCCTGTTACACTGTCATAGCACTTTGTACTTCTTTTCTTCCTGGCATTATCTCAATTTCAGTTAAAGCTGAGTAATTAGTTGCTTAGCACTTGTTTCAGCCACTAGAATTTTAGGTCCATGGGAATAGGTACTACATCTCTTTTGTTCTCTGCTTAATAGTCAGCGTCTTACGTCTTACGTGGCTGGCACAAAGACAAGCAACAAATTTGTTGAATGGATGAGTGAAGGAATGAATGAGAAAGCAAATTGATAAGGAAAATAGTGGCGTACAATACAGTATAACAACAGCACAGGGATTTACAGGAGGGGCAAAGCCAGCCTTAATAGGACTGATTTCTGGATGAGCAACTAATCTTTTGAAATATTCGATTTTTGTGTAACACCATCCCCCACGGGACTGCCACTAACTTAATATATCAATATTGTTGAATGACTCAAAGGTCCGCGCGGACACCAACCAATGAGATCACCTTTGGCTAAAAAACGAGGGCTTCAGGGTTCATCCCCCGCGGATGAGGAGCACTGGGGCTGAAATCACTGACATTAAACACTCCAGCAGAAGCCCAATAGTCACATGACTCGAACCTCGCCTTCCCCCGGGTCCGGGCCCGTCCTGCGCACGCGCAATGCACTGGGGCGGCGAGCCTGGGTACCCCGACAACTTCCGGTTTTGTTTCCCTGCCTGCTGCGTGGCTAAAGCAGTTGGGGCTAGGCGGTGGAAGCTGAGGGGCGGCGGGGGGCAGGGCGTTGTGAGGTAGGTTGATTGTCCCAGTGGAGTTCCCTGGCGCTATGGCCTGCTCCTTGGTCCAGTTCTGCTACTTCCAGGACCTCCAGGCCGCCCGGGACTTCCTCTTTCCTCACCTGCGGGAGGACACCCCCAGCGGCGTCGCGCGGAGGGACCCCAGTAAGTGCCCATGACCTTACCATACCCGCCCTTCCCCGCATCCCACACCTTAGCAGTCTTGGCTTCGAGGCTTCAGGTCTCCCATTGCTCCTCGCTCCGCCTCTGTCTTCGGAGCCCATAATTTCGTCCACGTTTCCTGAGTTAGCACTGTGAGGACTCCTGACGGCCCCTTGTAAAGCCCCATACGCTTCGGCACCGTCGGGCTTCTTTTCTTCTTGCCTTAGCTTTTTTCCTAAGCCACTCCAGCTTCGGGCCCAAAACTGCGTTTTCCACTCGCCTCTGCTGATCATGTTTCCCCACCCCCTACACCTAGCTTTTTCTGTGAATCTTTTCTCCATCTCTCTCTTTCGCCAGCCTAGGATCCCTTGTTCCTTGCTGCAACCTCTGTGGTTTCATCCTGCTCCCCATTCCTTGCCAGTTGTCTGCACTGCCTGGGATTTCCCCAACCCCATTCCCCTCCATCCCTGGGGCTGTGTCCTTTTGTCACTTCCACTTCCGAAAGTGTTTATTACCTCCCCTCTCCCCTCACCCTATTCAGATTTAGAGAATAAATGACTGGTTGACAAGTTACTGACTCCGCAGGTGGTGAGTAAGCGTTTCCTAAATAAGGAAAATAACCTGTCAGGTTAGAGAAATGAACGCGAATCTATTTCAGGAACTTAAATTACAGTAACGTGGCCAAGAAAAATTAATGTGCTTCTCTGAGGTGAGAAGCCTTCCACTCATAATTATCATCAAACAATGTTAAATAAGCATTTGCCCACCTGCGTGACTGTAGCATAAAATCTCAGGACCGGTTTATTAGATACTGCATAGTTCTCAGAATTTCCTGCATTTTGTGTTTGTTGTCTTCGTATTTCCAATCAAAAGCACGTTTGGCTTTGTAATATGTGTACAAAAACCAAACCAGTACTTTGAAAAAAGGTCCACTAAATATGCTCTTCCCCCTTCTTTAAAAATACTTTGTTGTTGTTTGTTGTTATTTGCCAATACTTAGAAGATATCAAATCAAAGCTATCAATCGGTATATCTCTGTGCCAGTCACTGCTTAAAGAGATTAAGTAAGGTTGATGGTCCTTGCCCGCTAGGAGTGTATGGTTTATGGGGGAGAGAAACAAATAAATTGGCAGCTACCATACGGTGTGATTAAGTTATACATGAGACACTAGGGTACACGTACTTGAGTTGGTGATGCTTAAGCCAGTCGTTGAAGTAGTAGCTAGATGAGTTAGGGAGAGGTGAGAGCATATGCGTGGTGCAGTGGTGATTCATTCAGTGGTGCAATTCCCATCTTCCATGCTGGGTGACCTAGCTTTGATTCCTGACGAGTGCATCTCAAGCACAGCCACCATCCCATCTGTCAGTGGAGGCTTGCTTGTTGCTGTGATGCTCAGCAGGTTTCAAGGGAGCTTCTAGACTAATGGGAAGAAAGCCTTGCTGATCTGCTTCCAAAAATTCAGCCAGTGAATCACAATGGTCCCATGAGTCCAGAGCCAACTTGATGGCAGCTAACAACAACATCAACAATAACATGCAGAGGAAGGGAGGCATGAGATGCCATGACATTTAAACAGCTAAGGAAAGCTGAACCTCTGGAGAGGAAGATGTGAGAGGAAGATTGCTGGAGATGAGACTGCATTAGTAGTAGGGAGCGAGATTGGAAGAAGCCTTGTGAAAGTTTTCGGGTGCCTCCAAAAGACTTTAAGCAGAGAAATAACAGATTTTTACTGAATGTAATCAACAAACATGTATTGAATTTATGTATATGTTGAATTTATTGACTATTAAGTGCTTTGGCCACAGTGTGAAGGAGAGTTAGGAAATGGAAATTGATTCCAATAATCCAATCAAGAAGTGAGATGAGCTTGAACTAAAATAGCCAAAGCAGGATTTGAGAGCAGGGGCTAGATTAGAAAGATATTAAAGCAGTAAAATTTTGCTGAACCTAGTGAAAGTCTAAGAGCCCAGGTGACACAGTGGTTAAAGTGGCTGAGCTCCCAACCAAAAGGTCAACAGTTTGAACTCACCAGATGTGAGAGAAATCACACAAAATGTGAGAGAAAGATGTGGCAGTCTGCTTCTCTAAAGATTTATGGTCTTGCAAATGCTATAGGGGAGTACTGCCCTGTTCTTCAGGGTCATTATGAGTTGGAATCTACTTAATAGCAGTGGGGTTTGGTTTTTTGATGAGTGATAGTCTGATGAGGGGTGTAGCTTGTGAATGAAAGGGAGCCTAGGTGCTTTTTGGCTTTTGGCTTGGTCAGGGGTGTATAATGAGAGAGAATAAAGGAGATAGATTTTGGAACTTCTCCATTTTAAATATTTGTGGTATGTCCAAGTGAGGAGGTCCACTAGAACACTGGTCATAGAGGTCCAAAACTTGGTAAGGTGTCCTGGGCTAGAAATGTTAATTTGGGGGTTACCAGCAAAAATTTGTCAATTCTGCCTCCTAGGGATTGTAAATATATTGGGAAATGAAGTGACCATGAATATATAACCTTAGAGGAAAAGAGTCAAGCAGAGATTACTGAGAAGAGCACTGAGGAAGAGGAAAAACAGATCAGAGTAATGGCCCAGGAGCTGAAAGAGGAGAGAATTTGATGAAGGTGAAAAGTGATTGGTCAGCTTTACAAATGCAGCAGAGTTCAGGTAAGATAAGGATAGAGAAGTGTTCATTGGCTTTGGAAATGTGGAAGTGCCTGGGACTTTAGGACAGTGTTACTGGGATGGTGGAGACAAATATAGGAGGTTGAGGAGTTAAAAATGAGTTTGACTATCACAGGAAGATGGATTGTGAAGGACTGTAGATAGAAGGAATGTAGAGAAAAGAAATACATATTTTCTATGCCACTGCCATTTCTATGATTTCGCCCACCATCTTCTTTCATCTGGGCCATAGCACTAGTCAGTCTCCTAACAGATCTTGCATCTCACTCTTGGTTCCTTGTACCATGTATTTTTTTCCTGGACCAATGGCACACATGTTAAACTTTTTTCCAAACCGTGCAGCCTTCTTCACACATTAATTTCTCATGAGTGCTATGCATGTTACATATGTGGCCATGTTATATGTGAAAAATCCAATAATTAGTCAACATGAACATTTAAAAGACATAACTTAGATCACAACATTCCCCTCTTTGTAGACCTCTGTGGCTTTCCCTTGCTCTTAATGTAAAATCCAGAACTCTTAACATGGTTTATAAGGCCCTTCAAGGTCTGCCACCTCTGAGGTCTCCTACTTTTCTCCCCTTACTTCTTATGCTTCAACAACACTTTGTTTTGAGTCAGCCAGGCCTTTGTGTATGTGGCCTTTGCCCTTGCTATTGTCTCTGCTTTGGGTGCTCTGTAAGATCTTTGCATGACTAACGCATCTTGTCATTCAAACTTCAGCTTAAATGTCAACTCCTCAAGACCTTTTCTGACCACCTAAAGTTAAGACTGAGCAATCAACGTCCGTAATGATTTACTGCCTCGGAAACCCAGAGGGGGTCACTATGAGTCATCGACTCAGAGACAGTGGGTTTGGTTTGTGGTTTAGGTATGCGTTACTTAGTGTCTGTTTAGGCAACATCTGACCACATATACATCTGTAGTCCCATAAGTTAGAATAGAGTTCAGAAATCACTGTCTAAGAACAGGATGGAACATAGGTGATATACTTTGCTAAGTATGAAAGAGATCATATCTGTATCTCACTAACTCTCCAGGTCCCAAGTCTACCCTAGTAGTCCCTGCTTGAGGTGAGTATGGTGGGCCAGGCAGCCACGGATAGGCACCAGGACCCTTTTCCCTTGCCAGCCAGAAGGTCAGTGGTTCAAAACTACCAGCTGCTCTGTGGAAGAAAGATGAAGTACTCTGCTTCCATAAAGGTTTACAGCCTTGCAAACCCTATGAGGCAGTTCTTCTTGTCTTATGTTGTTGTTGTTATGTGCTGTTGAGTCGGCCCTGACTCAGAGCTACCCCTCCTCGGGTTTCCAAGGCGATAACACTATGGAAGTAGATTGCCCAACTTTCTTTCCGAGGAGTGGCTGGTGGGTTTGAACCACCAGCCTTCTGGTTAGCAGTCAAGTGCCTTAGGTGCTACGCTACCAGAGTTCCTGCCTGTCTATAGGGTTACAATAAGTTGGAATTGACTGATGGCATTGGGTTTGGTTTCTTGGTTTGGATGTTTACTCATTTTTAAAACAATTGTGTTGAAAGCTGCAAGGTTGGAAACAATTTATAGAGTAGAAAGATCAGTATGCAGTTGTTTAATGTTATGAAAATGGTCATTGCGATGGTATTTGTAACTAAAAAAAAACCAGAAAGAATGTAATATTTGATATTAGTGGATTGATTAAAAAAAAGCTACGTTTATACTGTGAAAAAATATGGAGCAGTGAAAAATGACACACATCTGTAGTGACTGGCATGGAATACCTTCACTCTAGAGTATGTGAGTAACTTTTTCCCTGTAGTTTCCAATTTTTTGTTAATAGCATAATTGTGATGAATTTGCCTGTTGGTATCCCTGTATTTTGCACTGCACTGGGAGCCACCTTAGCGTAGGGAACAAGTAGTATGTTCATTATGTTCTCAACAGTATCACAGCTGGTATATTGTAGAGACTTGATAATGAATAAATACATGTGAGTTGTGTCTGAGTTGAATGCCCTTGTTTTTTAAAAAATGCTAACTGTAAAATAAATCATGGTGATAAAGCATCCTATCTACATTGTTTCCTTTAATATGGGACCAAAGTGTTCTAGGTTGTCCTGTGATACTGTTAAGAGTATCATGAGGCTCTCTATGTGTATTTTTTTTTTTTAAGGCAGCAAGTGATGGTAAGATTAGATCTCTGTGTAGTGAAAGTGGTTTGTGATTGGCTGTTAACATAAAGTTTTTTGGTTTGAACCCTCCTACTGGTGTTGTAGAAGAAAGGTGTGGCAATCTCCCATAAAGATTACAGTCAAGAAAACCCTACGGAGTAGTTCGGCTTTGTAACACCTGGGGTCGCTGTGAGTCAGAATGGACTTGATAGCAATGAGTTTTTTTTCCCCAAATAGTAAGATTAAGCTGGACTGAAGAGATTTAGTTTAAATGTAAAGAAAGTTTTCTCACAGTGACAGTAGTTGAATATTGTTGTTAGGTACTGTCAAGTCAATTTTTGACTCATAGTGATCCCATATGACAGAATATAACTGCTCCATAGGATTTTCTAGGCTTTAATCTTCATGAGGGCAGATCACCAGGAGCCACTTGGTGGGTTTGAACTCCCAACCTTTTGCTTAGCAGCCAACAGCTTCTTAACCATTGTGCCACTAGGACTCTAGAATAATAGAATGGATTAAAGAAGGAAGATATAGAATTGTTATTTTAGAATGTGCAGAAATTATCTTTACCCAGCAATATTTATATACTTTAGTCCTCATTTCATCATTGTGCATCCTCCTTCCCCTTATTAGTTGTGCTTCTCTTTTTCTGTTTTTGGGTTATCGTAAACCAGTAACACATAAGAATGAGGTTGTAAAAAACAAAATTATAAAAGATGTGTTAGCTCTTCCTGATATTATATATTTTTGCCCTCTAGGCAGTAACTAAAGGAGCCCTGGTGGTGCAGTGGTCTAAGCACTTGCCTGCTAACTGTAAGGTTGGTAGTTCTAACCCACCAGCTGCTCTGCAGGAGAAAAATGTGGCAATCTGTTTCCATAGAGATTTACAGCCTTATCAACCTTATGGGGCAGTTCTACTCTGTCTTACAGGGTCACTGTCAGTGGGAATCGATTCTATGGCAGTGGATTCAGTTTTGGTTTTGCTGTATACTTTGATTTGCTTTTCCAAAAGCTCTGGTGGCATACATAGTGCCTAAGGCATTTGACTGCAAACCAGAAGGCTGGCAATTCAAACCCACCAGCCACTCCTCGGAAGGAACGTAGTGCGGTGTTTAAACCATTCAACTACTAACTGAAAAGTCAGCCATTCGAACCCACCAGCTGTTCTGTGGGAGAAAGATGTGATGGTCTGCTTCCATAAAGATTTACAGCCTAGGAAACTCCATGGGACAGTTCTGTGTTTTCCTATAGGGTCTCTATGAGTTGAAATTGACTCAGTGGCAGTGGATTTAATTAGTGGCTTCTTCTGAAAAACAAAGTAAATGCAGAGTATATTGTTGTTATGTCCCGTTGAGTCAGACCCAAATCATAGTGACCCCTCCTTGGGTTTCCCAGGTGGTATCACTATGGAAGTAGATTGTCCAACCTTCCTTCTGAGGAGTGGCTGATGGGTTTGAACCACCAGCCTTCTGGTTAGCAGTCGAGTGCCTTAGGCACTACACTACCAGCACATAGTAAATTCTCCAGATCCATAGTTTGTTACTGTTTTTGTTTTAAGGTGGGTGGGCCTAAAGTTTTCTTTTCTTAGTAAATGGAGTATGGTAAAGTTTTTGGTAAATGGAGCATAGTATGTTCATTTTCATAAACTTTTTAGAGCACTCTTACCTGAGGTCAGGAGAATGTACTTTAGTCCTGCTTTAAGGTATCTTCAATTCAGTGATTTTGTGAATTAACTATTAGAAAGCATGTTGTTCTTATATGATTCAGGGGTCACTTTAGAGAGTCACGTTGTAGAGAACAGAAGTTTTTGGAATTCTACAACTCAAATGACCTAGTGTGATTTAATCATGATGGTTTGAAAGAAATGAACTCCTGCTTGTTGAAAGCTAGATGATCTCATTATTCTGGATTCCATTCTGTTTTTATGTTCTGAAAGGAATATGCAAATATGAAATTTATTTTTCCCTTTCCCTGGAAATAGTAAAAGACTAATAATTCTGAAGCATAGAAAGCTAAGAACCAGATTGTCTATTCTTTTGTCTTTTTTTGCTTATACTACTGCATGATGCTTTCCTTACCTTGGCCAAGAAGAGCCAAGTAAGATTTCTTGAACCCTCTGAATTATTACAAGTCGTAGGTTCTAGAGGTTCTTGCTTTTTATAGAAACAAGTTCATTATCTCTGTTCTTTTTTTTTTCTTAGAACTAGAAGAACGGAAGTGAATTTCCTTCTGTGCTAATAAGATCTTTTATTAGACCATAGAGATTAAATTAAATTTTCCTTTTCTTAACATTTAATGACTTCAGTTTCTAATTTAGTTTTTGATCTTGACATACTGATATTGGAAACAGCAAATACTGTCAAATTATTTGTCCATTTCTAGGATTCAATTTCCTTTCTAGCTTCAGGTCCTTGTTAAGTGAAAAACATACATGCAGTTTATGAGGACAGACTGTTCAGTAGCAAAAAAGAATACTGTATTTTGGGAATTAAATAGAGATGTGGAAAGCAGAGATTGAATTTCTTATTAAGCTTTCGTTGGTAAAATATTCTTTCATTGGAATACTCCTGAAAAAGACATCTATAATTTTTTATGAGTGAGTTAAAATGTATTTTCTCTGTCGTTTGAAGATTTCAATAAGTGTATCATTTGTCAAGTGAGAGACTAAACGGTTTTTTTTTTTTTATATACTAGTATAAATCTAATCTCTTGAGGGGAAAAATATTCTCTTCAGAGGGAATTAAAAGCATACATTTTACATTTTGAAGTCTTTGATTTTATTCATTCAAGCAAAATACTTAACTTGATAAGGGTAAGAACAAAGGTTTATACTTATTTTGCCAATTATTCTAGACAGTTCAAAATAGTCCTGTTAAGCGTTAGCTATAAAAAATATGTTAAAGATTGAAAAGTCAGGAGGTAGTTTTTTGTTACTAGTATTTATATTTTCATCTTGTTTTTCTTCATTTCTGTCAATATCATATAAGTTATTTGGAGATCAGCTTATATATATAGAAAAGGTATAATTCAAAATGTGGTATGAAACAAGAGTGAAGGTAACTTCACATGAGGTGAACTAACAAAATATTTGAAGGAGGCAGACTTCTTGATAGACTTAAACTGAATCTTCAGTGTAATCCTTGATTTTCTGTGAGTTTTAAGAAAAAGTGGTTAAGAATGTGAAAAGAATACATGTTAACGGAAGCTTACCCCTTGAGAAAGGTTTGGCAAGAAAAGATTCAAATCTAAGTAGAAAAGGCTCATGTGCCTAGAAATGCCAAGTTGGTTAGGAAGTGAAATGAGAAAGCCCAATTAAAACATGAACCTCTGAAATATTTGCTTTACAGCTGGAATATTGTCCTGATGGAATATAATTTAGAAGGATGCTCTAAGAGCTACATCTGGCATGTGACTCATAGCATGAAAGTATAACAAGATTAGAGAAGCATCCTTATGATCTATATTTAGATTTCTCCAATAGACAATATTTGCTCATTTTATGTTGTTTTCAGTTTAACTTGTTTTATTCACTTTTGACAGAAAGAACATTTGAATTACAGAGTACTAGCCACCAATTGTCGTCATGTTGATTCCAACTCATGATGACCCCATATGTGTCAGAGTAGATCTGTATTCCATAGGGTTTTCCAATAGTTGATTTTTGGAGGTAGATTGCCAGGTCTTTCTTTCAAGGTGCCTCATGCTGGACTCAAACTTCTAACTTTTGGTTAATAGCCTAGTGTAACTGTTGACTGTTTTCACCATCCAGGGATTCCTTATAGAGTAGTCACAATTTAAGAACAATGTAGATACTCTTTTATTTTTTTCTTTTTCTTTTCCCAATGCTACTTCAGAATGGTACAGCATTTAGTTGGGAGCTCAGTAGTCTTTGTAATTATTTTTCCTAGACCTACCAAAAAACTAGGTTGTTGAAAGCCACATGAAATTGAATGTGTGTATTAGTTTTTCGTTATTAACCCCTTATTGACGCAGTATCTTTTGTTAGCTACAATAGGAATTTTGTTTTGAAATATTGAATATGTATTTTGTGTGTATGAAATATGTATTTTTGGGGTGCTATCGATTCTGATTCAGCAACTCCATGTGACAGAGTGAAACTAGCCTATAGAGTTTTGTTGGCTGTAATCTTTATGGAAGTTGATCATCAGGTCTTTCTTCCTGAGAACCACTGGCTTGGTTTGAACTGCCAACGTTTGGGTTCATAGCCAAGCACTTAACTGTTGTGCTATCAGGGCTCCTTTGTATGAAATAGAAAGATCCATTAATCCATATCAAGCCATCTACTCTGAGTTCTATTTCTAGAGAATTTTCTTCTTATGTAGTCAAATTCTGCTTCTTAGACTTAATATAGGATAAAAATACTGTATTTTTCTCATTTTTAATCAAAACTGAAGCTAAGAATTTGTACTTTTAAATTATTTTGTCTCAATAATTAAGCAGAATGGAATGAGTTAATTATCAATATTACTGTAGTTTTATGGATCCCTAGGTGATGCAAATGGTTTGCACTTGACTGCTAACTGAAAGATTGGTAGTTTGACTCTAGCCAGCAGCAACAAAGAAGAAAAGTCAGGTGATTTGCTTCCGTAAGATTACAGCTACTGAAAATCCGATGGTGTGCAGTTCTGCTGTGAAACACGTGGGTAATTGACTTGACAGCATTGATTTTATTACAGTTTTACATAGAAAAGTTATTTGGAAGAGGTGGTTTTGATGTTGGATATAAAAACTGTTTATATAAAGTTTATTTTAAAAGTTCTGTTGTTTTGCATTCCTGTAAAATGTGAAAGGTTTGGAATCGACAACTGATTTGTTCATTATATTTAAAATTTTTCATTAAATGTAACTGCTTTCATGAAAATACATGAGGAAGTGAACTGTGAGGATGCTCTTGGATATGTATGTGTATTTATCAGTATGTACAGGTGTTTGCACATATTTGGTGTACATGTTCTCTGCTTTTCAAGAGCTTAATACTTGGGTAAACAAGGTGTACACTCATGGTAAATAGGGCAATTACATGTTAACTAACAATAAAGCATATGTCCCAAAGCATATAATTAAGATCTGAATAAAAAACACAGTCAAATACTATACTTTCACAGATGGAAAAGAGCATTGGTGGGTGAGAGAAAACTTCATAAAGAATTAATCTGAATCCTAGACAAGAAATTGAATTTGAAGTGGTAGAGATAATTGGGAAGGCGTTTAGTTGAGGGGTATGGTATGGACAAAAACATAGAGTAAGAATGGGAATGATGTATTTGGAGACAGATAATTATAACATCTATATATGGCATTTGTGTGGTGAGCACTCTTCCAGGTACTTTGTATGTAAAGGGGACAGTGAGGCAGTAAGAGATTAAAGGAATTGCCTGAGGTCATACAGTTCTTTAGTTGTAAAACTGGGCATCTAGCCGAGGCAACGTGACTCCAGAAACCTAATCATTTTTCTGTTCCTTATGGTCCCATATGTGGCTAATGGCCACAGGTTTTTTTTTAATTGTGATTTGGGTGAAGATTTACAGAGCAAATTCACTTTCTATACAGCAGTTCACATATACTTTGTCTCATGACATTGGCCACAGTTTACCACAATGCAACAGCTCCCCTCCCACTTCCTCCCCATAGTTACCTCTTCCCAGTGTCCATCCCTCC
>NW_006921626.1:2263444-2291279 GCF_000298275.1 Orycteropus afer afer | reverse complement strand
AGGTTCAGGAGTCCAGGATTATCTTCTGTGTCTGTGTTAATTGGTTTCCCTTTTCTTTGTTGAAGAGGGTCTGTGCAGTCTTTCTGCCTAGTCCGCCATCTTGCCAGTCTCCCACATGTGGTTTTGAGCATTTGAAATGTGTCTGGTTTGAATTGAGATGTGGTTTAAGTGGAAGGTAAATACCAGATTTTGAAGATTTGGTATGTAGAAGGAATGTAGACTATCTCAGTGATTTTACAGTGATTATGTATAGAAAAAATATTTTGCTTAAATTGGGTTAGATAAAACATTTAATTTTCTGGCTTCTAGTAAATTTAAAATTGCATGTATGGCTCATCTTATATTTCTACAGGACAGCGCTGTTGAAGACTTCCCACATGAGGGTGAAGAGTTTAACTGGAATGAAAGAATAGAAGGGACAGGTGATGGCAGACAGAAGAGGAAATATTCAGGATCACATTAACTGTTTGTGCTATTTTCTGTTAGAGCAGCACTAGAGGACCAAAACACTAGTGTTCCCCAGAGTGTGATGTGTGGACTACCTGCCTCCAATTCCTGGACTCATTGCAGACCTCATGAAACAGAATCCCTGACACTGGGACCTTCCCTGGCGCTTCAGTTATCTCTAACTCATTATTTTAATCTTTTCCTTGCAAAGGTTTTAGGGCTATCTGGAGGAGTCAGGGAGAGATTTGCAGGCTTTATGAGGGCAGTGAATGGGAATACAGTTTTATTAATTTTCTGTTTAATTTTGTTGGGGTGTACTTTTTTTATAAAATGATAGACGCAAGTAGTTGATGACAGTGTCATTTGAAGAATTTTCTTTTGAAGATGGGGTAATGGCTACTTATATTATTAAATAAACGGGGGGTGAAGGGGACAACACAGAATTACCCTACAAGTAGTAGGCAAGCCTTTGACTTAAATATAGCTTGCAAACTGATTGATTGCCAGTGACTATGTCCCAACAGACCTCAAGGCCTTACAGTAATATTCCATATTGACATAAAGCAATGTATAATTCTCAAATATATACTAAACATGGGAGCTTTGGTGGCATAGTGCCTAAGGCATTTGACTGCTAACCAGAAGGCTGGCAGTTCAAATCCACTGGCCACTTCTCGGAAGGAAGACTGGGCTGTCTGCTTCCTTGGAGACACTGCCTCAGAAACCCATGGAGGGGTCGCTACATGTTGGATTCTACTTGACAGCAGTGAGTTTGATTTGTTTGGTTTATACTAAACACATTGCTTGAGTTACCTACAACCTTGATCTATAATCTATTAATGTTACTGTTAGGTGCCTTTGAGTTGGTTCTGACCCGTAGAGACCCCATGTGCAATAGAATGAAACACTATGCAGTCCTGCACCATCTTTAGAATTGTTGCTATGCCTGAGCCTATTGTTGCAGCCACTGTGTCAGTCCATCGTGTTGAGGGTTGTGGTAGTTAAAGTTGTGTGTCAACTTGGCTGGTGGTAGTTATTCCCTGTGATGAGACTTGCAGTCAACTCCATGTTGGAGCCTGTCACAAGCAGCTGAGTAGCTGCTTTAGGAATGTCGTCTGCTTCCTGTATGTAAGGAGAAGCTTTGGAAATGGTCTACAGCTTTTTGGCACACTTGGACCCTCCATATAGCTGAGTCTTCATTCATCAGCCTGCCATGCTCTGCCAATCTTAGGACTTTTAATGGACATGAATCAATGGCCTGCTGCTGTATGGTTTGGTAATATCGGGACTGTGCCTTTTCACTTATCAACCTTGGGTTTGTCAACCTCAGCAGCCAGACTGAGAGAAGAAATGCCTCCAGCTTCAGTGGCCTGGGAGCAAGAGGCAGAGCCGAATCCCATGGTTGAGGGGCTTTGACCTAGGCCCTAGATCCTGGCACTTTGAACTCAGAGTTCTAGCCTCCACAACTGCAAGAGAATAAACTCCTGTTTGTTAAAGCCATCCCATTTGTGGTATTTCTATGAGAGCAGCACTATGTAACCAACACAGGGGTCTTCCTCTTTTTCTCTGAACCTCTACTTTACCAAGTGTGATATCTTTCTGCACTGACTGGTCCCTCCTGATAACATGACCTAAGTATGAGACACCAAGTTCCACCAACCTTACTTCTAAGGAACAGTCAGCTGTACTTCTTCCAAGACAGATTTATTCATTTTTCTGGCAATCCAAGGTATATTCAGTATTCTTTGCCAACACCATAATTCAGTTGCATCAACTCTTCTGTGGTCTTCCCTATTCATTGTCTGGCTTTCACATGCTTATGAGGCTATTGAAAATACCATGGGTTGAGTCAGACACATCTTAGTCTTCAAAATGACATCTTTACTCTTTGACACTTTAAAGACGCCTTTGTGGCACATTTGCCTAGTGCAGTACAACATCTGATTTCTTGACTGTTGCTTCCATGGGTGTTGATTATGGATCCAAATAAAAAGAAATTCCTGACAACTTCAGTCTTTTCTTTTCTCATATATGGTGATGTTGTTTATTGGCCTAGTTGTAAGAATTTTTGTTTTCTTTTATGTCAGGTGTAATCCATATTGAAGGCTGTAGTCCTTGATCTTCATCAGTAAGTGCTTCAAGTCTTCTTCACTTTCATCAAGCAAGATTGTGTTAATCTACATATTTTAAGTTGTCTTAAGTCTTTCTGCAATCCTGATACTGCATTCTTTTTATAGTCTAGCTTCTAGGATTATTTTCTTAGTATACAGATTAAGTATGGTGAAAGGATACAACCATGACACAGACCCTTCCTGATTTTAAACCATGCAGTATCCTGTAATTCTGTTTGAATGACTACCTCTTGGTTTTATATACAGATTCCTTATGAGCACAATTAAGTGTTTTGGGAGCTCTGGTAGCATAGTGGCTAAGGCACTTGACTGCTAACCAGAAGGCTGGCGGTTCAAACCCACCAGCCACTCCTCGGAAGGAAGGTTGGGCAATTCTACTTCCGTAGTGATACTGCCTCGGAAACCCAAGGAGGGGTCGCTATGAGTCAGGGCTGACTCGACGGCACGTAACAACAACAATTCTTTGCAACATTATTCATAATCTGTTATGATCCACACAGTCAAATACCTTTGCATAGCCAATAAAATACAGGTAAAGATCTTTGTGGTATTCTTCACTTTCAGTCAAGGTCTAGCTGACATTGGCAGTGATATCCCTTGTTCCACGCCCTCTTCTGAATCTGGCTTGAATGCCTGTCAGCTCCTTTTCAGTCTACCGCTGCAACCATTTTTAAATTATTTTCAGCAAAATTTTACTTGTGTGTGATATTAATGATGTGGTTCAATAATTTCTGCATTCTCTTGGATTGCCTTTCTTTGGAATCAGCACAAATATAGATCTCTTCCAGTCTGTTGGCCAGGTAGCTGTCTTCCTTATTTCTTGGCATAAATGAGTGAGCACCTGCAGCACTGCATCCATTTGTTGATATATCTCAATGGGTATTCCATGAATTCCTGGAGCATGGTTTTTCGGCAATTCCTTTAATGCAGCTTGGACATCTTCCTTCAATACCATCAGTTTTTGATCATTTGCTGTTTACTGAAATGGTTGGATGTCAACCAGTTCTTTTTGGTATAGTGACTCTGTATTCCTTCTATCTTCTTTTGATGGTTCCTGTATTATTCAGTATTGCTCATAGAATCCTTTAATATTGCAACTTGAGTCTTGAAATTTTTGTTCTTCAGCTCTTTCAGCTTGAGAAATACTGAGTATGTTCTTCTCTTTTGGTTTTCCAACTCCAGGTCTTTGCACATTTCATTGTAATACTTTTCTTTGTCTTCTCGAGCAGCCCTTTGAAATCTTCTGTTAAACTCTTTTATTTATCATTTCTCCATTAGCTTTTCCTACTGTCTGCTCCAGGAGCTCTGGTAGCGTAGTGCCTAAGGTACTTGACTGCTAACCAGAAGGCTGGCGGTTCAAACCCACCAGCCACTCCTCGGAAGGAAGATGGGGCAATCTACTTCCGTAGTGATACTGCCTCGGAAACCCAAGGAGGGGTTGCTATGAGTCAGGGCTGACTCGATGGCCCATAACAACAACAACAACAACACTGTCTGCTCCAGAGCAAGTTTCAGAGTCTCTTCTGACATCTATTTGGTCTTTTCTTCTTTTCCTGTCTTTTTAATGACTTTTTACTTTCTTCATATATGATATTCTTGATGTCATCCCACAGCTTGTCTGGTCTTCAGTCATTGGGATTCAGTGCATCACATCAGTTCTTCAGATGCTCCCTAAAGTCAGGCGGGATATAATCAGGCTTGTATTTTGGCTCTCATGGATTTATTTTTCTTTTCTTCAGCTTCAGGTTGAACTTGCATATGAGCAATTGATAGTTTGTTCCACAGTCACCACCTGGCCCTGTTCTGACTGATGTTATTGAGCTTCTCCATCACATCTTTATACAAATGTAGTCAGTTTGATTTCTTTCTATTCCTTCTGATGAGGTCCATGTGTGTAGTCACTTGTCACAAGACGATATTTGCAATGAATACAACATGTTTTTGTTATGTGCTGTCGAGTTGTCTCTGACTCATAGCGACCTTATGTACAACTGAGCAAAACACTGTCTGGTCCTGTGCCAGCCTCATGATCCCTGCTATACCTGAGCCCATTGCTGCAGCTACCGTGTCAATCCATCTTGTTTAGGGCTTTCCCCTCTTTTGTTGACCCTCCACTTTACCAAGCATGATACCCTTCTCCAGGGAATGATCCCTTCTGACAAAATGACCAAAGTAGGTGAGACAAAGTCTGGCCATTCTCACTTCCAAGGAGCGTTCTGGCTGCACTTCTTCCAGGACAGATTTGTTACTACTTTTGGCAGTCTACCATACTTTAAGCATTCTTCACCAACACCATAACTCAAAAACATCAACTCTTCTTTGGTCTTCCTTATTCATCGTCCAGCTCTCATATGCATATGAGGCAATTGAAAATACCATGACTTGGGTTAGGAACACCTTAGTCATCAAGGACACATCTTTGCTCTTCAGTGCTTTAAAGAGGTCTTTTGCAGCAGATTTGCCAAGGCGATACATCTTCTGATGTCATGACTGCTGCTTCTATTGGTGTTGATTATAGAACCAAGTAATATGAAGTCTTTGACAAAGTCAGTCTTTTCTCCATTTATTGTGATGCTGTTTATTGGTCCAGTTATGAGGATTTTTGTTTTCTTTATATTGAGATATAAACCATATTGCAGACTATAGTCCTCAGTCTTCAACAATAAGTGCTTCAAGTCATCCTTACTTTCACCAAGCAAAGTTGTGTTGTTTGAATATCGCAGGTTGTTAATGAGCTTTCCTCCAATCCTGATGACACGTTCTTCTTCATATAGTCCAGCTTCTCGGATTATTTGCTCAGCATACAGATTGAATAAGTATGGTGAAGGATATAACCCAGACACATTCCCTTCCTGATTTTGAACTGTGCAGTATCCCCTTGTTCTGTTCGAATGACAGTCTCCTGGTCTATATACAGGTTCCTCATGAGTACAATTAAGTGTTCTGGAATTCCCATTCTTCTCAATGTTATCTATAATTTGTTATAATCACACAATCAAATGCCTTTGCATAGTCAATAAAACACGAGTAAACTTTCTGGTATTTTTTGCTTCAAGCCAAAATCTCTCGCTTCACATCCCCTTCTGAATCTAGCTTGCATTACTGGAAGTTCTCTGTTGACATAGTGTAGCAACTGTTTTTGAGTTATATTCAGTAAGATTTTACTTGCATGTGATAATCAGTGATATTGTTTGATAATTTTTGCATTCTGTGGAATCACCTTTCTTTGGAATGGGTACAAATATGGATCTCTTCCAGGAGTGGGCCAGGTAGCTGCCTTCCAAATCTCTTGGCATAGCCAAGTACAAAAATGGCAAAGAAGCCATATGTTTTGACCTAGAACCCCACAAGAGGAAGACAGAGTCATCATCAGTAACCCAAGGCCTATTCCTACAAGGCCAGACATGCTGCCTCCCTCCAACCCTTTCTCCAACTGTTCCTCCCAAAGCACCCACCACCTCTCTCCTGGGTTCAATAATTCGCTGCAGTGGCCACACAGAATTCACAGATTATGGGGTTTATTAGGGAAGCACCAGAGGCTGCAATTCAGGTTTAGGAAAAATGCTCAGTCTCTCTCCCAGCCCACTGTCCCTCAGCCAGCAGTCTTTCACAGTCTCTTTCCCAGCAGTGCTGGTCCCTCGGTGTCTCACTCAGCAATGCATGTCTCTTGCATCTCTTTCCCAGCAACACGTGAGCCCGTGTCTCTTTCAGCAGCATGTCTTCCTCAACCAGCAGTCAGAGAGAGCTCTGCCTCTAGGAGGCCTCCCTTTTGAGCCCGGCAGTGTGGTCAAACTAGCCAATTATAGCATCAGAACTCTAAGCATCTGAGAGAGAGTGGGCATCTCCCAGAACATTGTTTTGTGCCACTCCCAACAGAAATACTCCAGGTGGACACCTTCAGCAATCAGGAGCTCCTCAGTTGCTCATAGCAAATCCCACCTTGGAGTTTACAAAGACTTATGGGTAGAAAAGCCACACAAAGTAATTTACTACACTGCACCAAGTGAGTGCCTCCAGTGCAGCATCCATTTGTTGAAACATCTCAGTGGGTGTTCCATCAATTCCTGGAGCCTTGTTTTTTACCACTTCCTTCAGTGCAGCTTTGACTTCTTCCTTCAATATCATTGGTTCTTAATCATATGCTACCTCCTGAAATGAATGATCATCTACCAGTTTTTTTTTGGTATAGTGACTCTGTGTATTCCATCCATCTTCTTTTGCTGTTTCCTGTGCCATTGAACATAACGCCCACGGAGTCTTTCGGTATTGCAATTCAAGGCTTAATTTTTTTCCTCAGTTCTTTCAGCTTGAGAAATGCTGAGCATGTTCTTCCCTTTTCGTTTTCTAACTCCAGGTCTTTGCACATTTCATTATAATAATCAACTTTGTCTTCTTGAGTTGCTCTTTGAAATCTTCTGTTCAGCTCTTTTATCCTGTTGATTTTTCCATCTGCTTTAGCTACTGTCTGTTCAAGTGCAGGTTTCAGAGTCTCTTCTGACATCCATTTTGGTCTTTTCTTTTTTTCCTGTCTTTTTAATGACCTTTTGCTTTCTTCCGGATGATGTTCTTGATGTCATCCCATAGTTCCTCTGTTTTTCAGTCATTGGTGTTCAGTGCATCAAATCTATTCTTTAGATGGTCTCTAAATTCAGGAGGGATATAATCAGGATCATATTTTGGCTCTTGTGGACTTTTTTTAATTGTCTTCAGCTTCAACATGAAATTGCATATGAGCAGTTGATGGTTTGTTCCACAGTTAGCTCTTGGCCTTGTTCTGGCTGAAGATACTGAGCTTCTCCATTGCCTCTTTTCACAGATGTAGTCAGCCTGATTCCTGTGTACTCCATCTGGCAAAGTCCACATGTATAGCTGCTGTTTATGTTGTTGAAAAAAGGTGGTTGCAATGAATAAGTTGTTGGTCTTGCAAAATTCTATCATGAGATCTCCATTGTCATTTCTGTCACCAAGGCCATATTTTCCAATTACTGGTGATTCTTCTTTGTTTCCAACTTTTATATTCCAATCCCAGTGATAATTAACACATCTTGATTGCATGTTCAGTCAATTTCAGACTGTAGAAGTCGGTAAAATTCTTCAATTCCCTCATCTTTGGCTGTGGTGGTTAGTGTATAGATTTGAATAATAGTAGTATTAACTGGTCTTCCTTGTAGGCATATGGATATTATCCTGTCACTGACAACATTGTACTTCATGATAGATATTAGTGCATTCGTTTTGATGATGAATGTGATGCCATTCCTCTTCAGTTTGTCATACCTGGCATAGTAGACTCTATGACTGATTCAAAATGGCTAATACCAGTCCATTTCAGCTTATTAGTGCCTCGGATATGGATCTTTATACATTCCGTTTCATTTTTGCTAGCTTCCAATTTTCCTAGATTCATATTTCTTACCTTCGACATTTCAATTATTAATGTCTGCAGCTGTTTCTTCTCATTTTGAGTTGTGCCACTTCAAGAAGGGAAGCTCCAGAAAACTTAACATCCATGTCATTAAGGTCAGTACTACTTTGAGAAGGCAGCTCTTCCTTAGTCATATTTTGAGTTCCTTCCAACCTGTGGGGCTCATCTTCTGGTACTATATCAGACAGTGTCTCACTGCTATTTTGTCAATTTGTCTTACTGTGGTGACTTACTATGATGCTGTAAGCTATGCCACTGCTATTTCACATATCATCAGGGTCAACCTATGGTGAACAGGTTTCAACAGAGCTTTTAGACTAAGATAGACTAGAAAGAGGAACGTAGTGGTCTACTTCTGAAAATATTGACCACTGATAACCTTATGAATATTAGTGATATGTTAATAAACATTGCTAATGATATTGATACAAGAATGTGATCCTTCATAGAAAAGTAACCAGAACTGTGCCTAAATAAAATTATTTACATAAATGACAACTTTATTAGACATTTATAAGTATTTTTTCGATGTAAACCATCTAATTTTTTTCTGAAGAATGTGCTTGGCCTGCTTGCATAATTTAAAGACATGAGAAGTAACCTTTGTAAAGTGTTGGGATTCTAATACTTTGTAAGAATGGACAGTAGCAGTCAAATACTAGCCTGCAAAATGGTGTCAAATGATTTCCCACAAAAGTCAGGAGGTAGCAAAAATTACACCACTGGCAATGAGCAGTAGAAGCAGCAGCAAAGACAGTTCCCAGTGTGCAAATGTTTCCAGTTTTTAAGTTGATTAGAATTTGGAATACATTTTGTATTATTTTATATACAGAAACATCTGTTTCTACCTGAGTAATAGTGCTGTTACACCTTACACTATTGTTGTTGTGCCATCGAATTGATTCTGACTCATAGCAGCCCTGTGTACAGCACAGCGAAACACTGCCTGGTTTTGTACCGTCCTTGTGATTGTTGCTATACTTGATTCCATTGTTGCACCCATTTTGTCATTCCGTCTTGTTGAGGATCTTCCCCTTTATCAAGCACGACATCCTTTTCCAGGGACTGGTCCTTCCTGATAACATGCCCAAAGTACATGAGATAAAGTCTTGCCATCCTCATTTCTAAGTAGCATTCTGGCTGTACTTCTTCTAAGATAGATTTGTTTGTTCTTCTGGCAGCAGCACCTTAATTCAGAGGCATCAGCTCTTCTTTGGTCTTCCTTATTCATTGTCCAGCTTTCTCATGCATATGAGGCAACTGACAATATAGTGGCTTCCCCTGTTTATATCATGATTTCTTCGGGAAAAATTTATTCCTGTCATAGTGAGAGAGATACTTCGTTAAAGTCTCTTTCCTTGTTGTTGATAGAAGCTCACTAATTAGGGGCAATAAGAAATGGATAAACATTTAAGAATACTAATGTTTTGTAGAAAGAAAGATTTTGAAAGTCTTCCTTTTCCTGGATTTTGGATTATGGTGTAAAGAAATACTGGATCTCTGTAAGGGTAGGTAATCCAAATTACTGCTTTCTTCTGTTTACTTGTAGGAGTCCAGTATTTCTTATACTGATATGGAGGAGAAATAATAGGTTTTTCATAGTTTTATTTTGTACAGCACAGAGGTTATGTGTACAAACTAATTTCTCCCAAGGCTTATTTGGTTTTGTCATTCCAGTATTTTGCATGGTGGCCAGCACATGGAAGATGCTGTTTGTTGAAGGCATGAATGATTAGTTGACCTTTCTGAAGTGTTTTAAACTCTGCGTTTTTTTTTTTTTTTTTTAAGTCAGCGTAATTTGATAAATACATTATTTTTTGCTGTCCGGTGGCATAGTGCTTAAGGCATTTCACTGCTAACCGGAAGGTGGGTTCAAACCCACCAGCCATGCCTTGGAAGGAAACTGGGCAATCTACTTCCGTAGTGATACTGCCTCAGAAATGCAAGGAGGGATCACTATGAGTGGGAACTGACTCGGACAGCAGTGAGTTTGGTGGTTTTTTTTTTTAATTTAAAAATTAAATCATGGACTCTAGAGTGATAACGCTTTTGTAGTTATTTTGCTTTCTCATTTAAGAGACAATACATTTTCTAAAACTGTGTAAATGGAAGGGCCTAGTTGCCATCAAGCAGCCCTGATGGCACAGTGGTTAAGTGCTCAGCTGCTAACCAAAAGTTGGTAGTTCGAACCCACCAGAGGCTCTGTAGGCAAAAGATACGGCTATCTGCTTCTGTAAAGATTACTGCCTTGGAGACCCCATGGGGGCAGTTCTGCTGTGTCCTGTAGGGTCAGAGTGAATCAGAATCAACTCCAAGGCAGTTAGTTTGGTAGTTGCTGTCAGCCCACAATAAAGCAGTTGTCTTTGGTGCAGTGGAAAACTTAGCAGAACAAAGAGATTGCCTAGCTGAATTAAATTGCTAAAGAGCAAACTATAATTTTCTAAGTTAAAAAAAAAAAGAATCTCCAAATCTCAATATCGAGGGAATAGTTCTATTTTAAAATAGTAAGTACTCTCTTATTAATTAAGGAGCTCTGGTGGCATAGTGCCTAAGGCACTTCACTGCTAACCATAAGGTTGGCGGTTCAAATCAACCAGCATCTCTGCAGAAGACTAGGCAATCTACTTCCATAAAGATTTACCTTGGAAACCTGAAGGGGGGTCGCTATGAGACGGAGTCGACTTGATGGCAGTGAGTTTTGTTTTGTTTTTGGAAGTACTCTCTTATATTTGGTCTTAACTGCAAGTCCCACACTATTCCTTAATCTTGTCCTTCATAATCCATGGTAGGAGTCAGTGTAGCATAGTAGTTAAAAGCATGAGCTTTGGAACTCAGGCTGGCCTAATTTTAGCTCTGCTCTGCTGCTTAATCCTGTGTGATCTTGTGCTTATGCTAAGTAATCAGTTTTTCTCATTGTAAAATAGGATGATGAAGGATCCTTGTGATCTTTAAGTGAATTAATGTCTATAAAATATTTTAAAAAAACAACAAAAACCATTTACTGTGGAGTCGATTCTGACTGCATGTGTGTCAGAGTAGAACTGTGTTCCATGGAGTTTTCATTGGCTAATCTTTAGGAAGATTGCTAGGCCTTTCTTCTGAGGCATCTCTGGGAAGACTGGAAGTGCCAACTTTTGATTAGTAGCAGGGTGCTTAACCATTTATGCCACCCAGGGACTCCATAAAGAACTTAGACAAAATAGGAAAGTTTAATACATGTTAATTGTTGTTATGTAATAATAAGCCTTGAATGTACATTGCATCTTTGCCTTGGCACTTTTTTTTTTTTTTTTTTTTTTAAGTATATTTGAAAAGTTTCTAGACACTTTTTAAAGATCTGCTAACCAGGAGGCTGGTGGTTCAAACTAACCAACCACTCCTCGGAAGGAAGATGGGGCAATCTACTTCTGTAGTGATACTGCCTCAGAAACCCAAGGAGGGGTCACTATGAGTCGGGGCTGACTCGACGGCCCATAACAACGACATTGTTATTTGAGTGAAAGTTTACAGAGCTAATTGGCTTTCTATTCAACAAGTTATACACATTTTGCTTTGTGACATTGCTTGTAATCCCTGCAGTGTAACAGCATTCTTCACACTTTATCCCTATGTTTTCCGTGTCATTTTGTCCTTTCTTATCTCTTCTGCCTTCTGAGCTTTTGTTGTTGTTGTTGTTATGTACCATGAGTCAGCCCCAACTCATAGCGACCCCTCCTTGGGTTTCCGAGGCAGTATCACTACGGAAGTAGATTGCCCCATCTTCCTTCTGAGGAGTGGCTGGTGGGTTTGAACCACCAGCCTTCTGGTTAGCAGTCAAGTGCCTTAGCCACTATGCTACCAGAGCTCCTTTCTGGCTTTATCCCTAGGCAAAAGCTGCTCTTTTGATCTCCTGTGGCCTGTTGTTTTAAGGAATGTTTACTGCTAGTGTTACTGTTTACCTTATAGGCCTGTCTATTTCTTGGCTGAAAGTTAAGCCATGAGGGTGAGTTCTAGGGCCTAATCTTATGATATGTAACTACCTGCTCTTTTCACATTTTATTTGCACTTTATTTAAAAAATTTAATTTGAAGCTATGTGTATAAAATAGCTAATGTTAGTCTCAGAGTAGTTGCTTTAAAAATGATAGTTTTGGCCTTAGATGGGGAAGGAGGAGGGCTGCCACCTTCCGCTGGCTGTGTACCCCTGGGAACTCAGGGGCAGGAAATTGCTGTATTGTCCTGCCTCGGAGAACAAACTCATCTATTGTAGGCCTAGCCTGGGTTGTTGCCTTTAAAAGCAAGGGAAGGTTGGTAGAATATCAACTACAGCACAACATGGAATTTCCAGAGAGGTCTTATTTTAAACCTTCATAAACAACCAGAACCACACGGACTTCTCCAAAGGAGATTGAGCTGGCCTGAGTTTGAGGGAAAGGATAATATGTGATCAAGCGATAACTAACACCAATGAAGGCCAGGTGTCAGAAGGTCTTGTAGGAGCGACAGCCATTCCCTGATAACTGTGTGGATCGGCAGTTCCTGGAGCAGCTCCAGAAAAACTTCTGTGCCTGGAAATACCAATAATATTGGTCTGTGGTGTTTGAGTCCAATGTAGTGCTACAGTAGCTGTACAGTGTGTGTGTTTTTGGTTTTTGTGGTTGTCTGGTGGTGTATGGACAGTGGTCTGACCCCTCACTGGCTTTTTGGGACTGGCTTGGCTTCTTCACTGATTGACTTTGTTTTTTGTTTGATCTCATTGATGGAGGTGAAGGGTAGAAGAAGAATGGGCGGACCCAGTGGGCAGACCTGAAGAATGCACTAGTTTTCATTACTTGTATGTATGGTTTTTCACCAGTGCTGAAGATCCGGGCAGAATCTATGAGCACTGACACCCTCTATGCCATTGTCATTCTTCATGCTTTTAGGCCATCTCATCTTCTTAGACTACAGTGCCAATGCTGCCGTTTAATCCAGCACACTGTCCTTGAATATAGCCATCCTTGCGTCTGTCTGCCTGGCCTCACACCTGCCCCAGTCCTTGCGTGCCTTCATAATGGTGACGTTTGCCATCCATATTTTTGCCCTGTGGCCCGTGTTGTAGAAGAAACTGAAGGCACATACTCCTCGCAGCTTTGTGGGGTCACCCTGCTTTTTGCGTTTTCAGCCTTGGGTGGCCTGCTTTGCATTAGTGGTATGGGAGCCATACCCTTTGCCCTTCTGCTTTTTCTATCTCGTGTCACTGCCCTTTCTACCCCATTCGCCTGCAGCTCTTTAAAGAAAACATTTATGGGCCTTGGGATGAAGCTGAAATTAAAGACTTGTCCAGGTTCCTCATGTTAAGGAACTCCAGACTCCATTATTAAGACAAGCTGAAAATCTAGCTTCCTAACTAGACAGAGTTCGATTCTCGAAGTAGCATGCTGATGTGGGTGGGAGAGCACAGATCAAAAGAAAAAGTTAATCAAAGGCTGCAGTGGTGAAGGTCCTGATCCTTTTGCTTTACGGATGACAAGCTTTGTAGACCCTCTTGAATTATGGCCTCTTATTTATTATTTGCTGTAATAAATGAAGTGATGAAGCTTCTATTTATTTAAAAAAAAAAAAAAAAAGATAGTTTTCTTCCTTTTTTAAGATATCTGTGTGAAATTTTAGGTGTATATTTCTGTCACTGTGTGTATTTAGTTTATTATTGTCATAAATAACAAACATTTTTCATTTTTAGATTTTTAAAGTTATCTTTACAATTTTATGTAAATATGCATAAACTGGATAGCCAGTATCTAAGGTCTAAATAAATTGCAGTTTCACATAGCTTTGGAAATTGAGTGGATCAGATGTTTCCTGGTTATTATTACACATTATAAAATCCTAGTATAACACAGTTTACAGTGGCTTTCTTCTTAACATCAGCATTGTAAAGAGGTTGAATCTGTTATGTTTAGATAAATAGGTTTGTAAAATATTTTAAGCTTCATATTTCATGTAAGCATTTTTCATCTTTCTTTTTTAAAATAGGTAAGTCAACAAACTGGGAAGATGATGGTTGGGGAGCATGGGAAGAAACAGACTCCCAAGAACCTGTAAGTCTTTATAAATGTATATACATTTTCTGATGATGGATTTTCAGAAGCTATTATGAGCATTTTCAGAAGCTATTAGGAGCTCTGGTAGTGTAGTGCGTAAGGCACTTGACTGCTAACCAGAAGGCTGGTGGTTCAAACCCATCAGCCACTCCTCGGAACGAAGATGGGGCAATCTACTTCCGTAGTGATACTGCCTCGGAAACCCAAGGAGGGGTCGCTATGAGTCATGTCCGACTCGACGGCACATAACAACAACAACATTATGAGCATACATTCCTTGACCTTCCATTGGAGTCCCAATGTGCTCGGCTGCTAACTCAAAGTTTGGAGGTGTGAGTCTACCCAGAGGCATTGCAGAAGAAAGGCCTGGCAATCTACTTTTGAAAAATCAGCCACTGAAATTGCCTAGTTCTACTCTGGTATACATAGGGTCACTATGAGTTGTAATTGACTGGATGGTAACTGTTTTTTTTGTGTGTGTGTGATTTGGGTGAAAGGTTACAGAACAAACTCACTTTCCATACAGCAGTTCACATACACTTTGTCTCATGACATTGACCACAATTTACCCCAATGCAATAGCTCCCCTCCCACTTCCTCCTGATAGTTACCTCTTCCCTGTGTCCATCCCTCCATGCACTCTTGCCACCTGAGCTGTCTCCCTGTGCATAAACAGCCCTTCTTTCTCCCATGATTGTTCTCTCCAAGAAATGTATCTACCTAGTGTAATGTTCACCTCATATGCCTGTCTTTTGTTTGGCTGGAAGTCACAGGTGTGGGTTCAATTCCAGACCTGAAGGACAGCTAGGGGCCATAGTCTCAATGTTCTACCAGGCTCCATCAGACCAGCAAACCTGGTCCCCTTTTTTTTCTTTTCCAAATGATTTTGAGTTTTGTTCCACATTATTCTCCCTCTCTATCAGGATCTCCTACAGAGATCCCCCTTCGAGTGGTTGACAGTGGTAGCCGGGCACCATCTAGTTATTCTGGTCTTAAAGTCATATAGGTTGTGGATCGCATGGTGTACCAGTCACTTGGACTGATTGTTTCCATGAATCTTTGGTTTTTTTCATTCTCCTTTGCTCTGGATGAGGAGAGACCCATCATTGCATCCAGATGGCTGCTTGCAAGCTTTTAAGATCTCAGTCTCTACTTGCCGAAGTAGGATGTAGAACAGTGTTTTGTGTAGTATGTTATGCTGATTGAGCCTGTTGTTCCCTGTGACTATTGTCCCAAGCCCACAGATTGAAGTACTAGAGGTCCCTCTGGGTAGCTAGTTGTGACCAAGAAGTGACTACGACCTTGCCCCTTGTCAGCTCTATTATACACCTGGGAATTCTTACAGAACATACAAATAGACGTGTAGAACCATTGTCTGCCAACCCTATACATGGTCTTGGGTACACTCCCAGCTTCACAGACATACCTAATAGTTCAGCCTGTCCACCCATCTATCCACCAATATACCCATGTTTGCCTTCACTGACAATGCAGTATTGTATGTGCAAAAGGGTTCATCTTTGTTGCCTGTACCTCCCATGTACTTCTCTATGTCTTCCTGTTCCTCAGTGCCACCATGTTGATCACTCACATTTGGTACATTGCCCTTCTTTTCACTCAAATCAGTACTTATCTCTACCTAACAAACAGTATTCCCTTCCCTTCCCTCCTATCCCTGGTAACCAACAAAGAAAATTTCCTTCCGTAACTAAACCTTTCCTTGACTTTTACAATAATGGACCAAGACAATATTTGTCCTTCTGTGATTAACTTATTTCACTCAGCATAATGTTCTCCAAGTTCTTTCACGATACATGGTGTTTTGCAAATTCTCTGTTATTTTTTAGGGTCGCATAGTATTCCATTGTGTGTATGTACCATAGTTTGGTTATCCATTCCCCAGTTGATGGACACCTAGGTTGTTTCCATCTTTTGGCTATTGTAAATAATCCTGAACTATTGGTGTGCATATGTCTGTTCTTGTCATCGCTTTCACTTCTTTAGGATATATACCTAGTAATGGTATTGCTGGGTCAAATGGTATTTCTAATTCCAACTTTTTAAGGAATCACCATATAGCTTTCCACAGTGGTTGTACCATTTGACAGTCCCACCAGCAGTATATGAGAGTCCCAATCTCGCTGCATCTTCGCCAGCATTTGTTATTTTCTGTCTTGTTGAACTTTGCTACTGGTACTGGGGCCACATGGTATCTCATTTTTGTTTTGATTTGCGTCTCTCAAATGGCTAATGATTGTGAGCATTTCTTCCTGTTTGTTGGGTGCCTGAATATCCTTTTTGGTGAAGTATCTATTCATGTCTTCTGCCCATTTTTTAATTGGATTATTTGTCTTTTTGTTATTGAGGTGTTGGAGTTTTCTGTAATTCTAGAGATAAGTCCCTTGTCAGATAAGTCATTGCCAAATATTTTTTCCCAATCTGTACGTTCTCTTTTGACTCTTTTGGAGAAGGCTTTGGAAGCATATAAAAATTTAATTTTCAGAAGGTCCCATTCATCTAGTTTCTCTTCTGCTGTTTGTGAATTTTGGGTTATGCTTGACAGTCAATTTATGCCATGTTTAGGGCTCCTAGGTTTTTTTTTTTTTTTTTTGGTGATTTGGATGAAGATTTACAGAGCAAATTCACTTTCCATACAGCAGTTCACATACACTTTGTCTCATGACATTGATCACAGTTTACCACAATGCAACAGCTCCCTTCCCTCCCACTTCCTCCCCATAGTTACCTCTTCCCTGTATCCATCTCTCCATGCACTCCTGCCCCTTGAGCTGTCTCCCTGTGCATAAGCAGCTCTTCTTTCTCCCATGATTGTTCTCTCCAAGGAGTGTATCTATCTGAGGTAAATGTTCAACTCATATGCCTATCTTTTGTTTGGCTGGAAACCACAGGTGTGGGTTCAGTTCCAGACCTGAAGGTCAACTAGGGGCCATAGTCTCAGTGGTTCCACCAGGCTCTATCGGACAGCAAACCTGGTTCTCCTCCCCCCGCTTTTTTTCCTCCAAATAATTTTGAGTTTTGTTCCACATTGTTCTCCCTCTCTATCAAGGATCTCCTACCTAGACCCCCTTCCAAGTGGATGGCAGTGGTAGCCGGGCACCATCTACCTTGTTTTTTTTTTTGAGGAACTTTATAGTTTGAGGTTTCACATTTAAATCTTTAATCCATCTGGAGTTAGTTTTTGTGTATGATGTGAGGTACAGATCTTGTTTCATTTTTCTGGAAATGGATATCCAGTTTAACTGGTTTTGTTTTGTTTTGTTTGTTTTGGATCTTCCACTATAAAAGGTATTCTTTGCAGTGATGGTGATCTCACTGTTAAATTGACGTTTTAAAATCTATGTCGTGAACATTTCTATTTCTATTCCTACTTAGTAGTACTTAAGTAGATATCTGTTCTTAAATAACTTAATGACTTTATAACCAAGTGGGCTAAATGGAGAATAGTTGTGTTAGGATTCCTTCTCCTTCATAAGTTATTTTTTTTAGACTCTTTCATTTAGTCTTTCAACACATATTTGTTAAATACTCACCATATTCTAAGTTAGGAAGCTCTAGTGGAACTTTGGTTAAAAGCATTGGATACTGCCAGCCAAAAAGTTGGCAACTTGAACCCACTTGCTGCTCTGGGGGAGAAGGATGAGGCAGTCTGGTACCGTAACATTTTACAGCCTTGGAAATCCAATGGGACAGTTTTACTCTGTCCTGTAGGGTCGTTATAAGTCAGAATTCATTTGATGGCACTGGGTTTGGGTTTTGGATATTCTAGGGTTTTTCCTAGGTGGTGAGAATCTAGCAGTAACCAAGATAGATGAAGTCTCTGTATATGTTAGTATATTTTTAGCTGAGAGTATTAGAATATCTAAATTAAACTGACTTAACTAATAAGGAAGTTTATTTCCTCTTGTGTAAGAGAAAGTCTAGAGATAAATTGGGCTCCTAGTTTGATTGATCATGTAACTTAGCAATGTCATCAAGTACTCACATTCTTTTCTTCTGTCTACTCTGTATCTCCAGTGTTGGCTTCATCCTAAGGGTTTTTCTCTCTGATGTAGTGTGGTAGCCAGGGACATTTGGGACAATTTAGTCTTCATTCATGTGCAGAGAGAAAAAAAAATCTTGACTTTACATGATTCTTAAAAGTCAGAAAAAACTTTCCCTTTCCCAGAAGCCTTCAGCAAACCTTGCCTTGTATCTCATTATTGCTCATTTCTGAATGAATCACTGGCAAGAGATAAGAGTTTTCATCTGCCAGTCATCACCTTCCTATTGGGGGTATTAGGAAGGTCATCTTCTCCTGAGGCCTCTGGGTGCATGGGAGAAGAGTAGATTACTGAACAGAAATCAGTATTTTTTCACACAGAAAGAAGAGGAAAAATGTATACTGGATAGCTATGTCTACTTTTAGTATTGTTTTTTAGAATCATGTAGCTAACTGACTATTGCAATATAACACACTAGTATGATCCATTGCACCGTAGAACCTGTTGCAAAATTAAGTTTCATGCTGTGTTGTCAACAGTTCTGCTGAAGACTTGCTTTATTGGCCAGTTTTCTAATAATTATTTTCTCAATAATTATTGAGAAAATGAATGTATGGTGAATTCATGAAATTTTTTTTCTGTCAGACAAATATAAAATAGATAGTTTTTATAGTAAAACAAGTTATATAGACAGTTTTTACTTTTACCTTTGACTTCTAAGTAAGTTTGAGGTTTTTTGAATCAACATCATGGACATTGTATGTTAAAGTGGACACCTACATTTACAATCTCAGAGGAGATTCCAGTGTGACAGTTGCTATATATATAAAATAATGCTATTGTTTGAATCATGGCGATACGGCATTTATTTACAAATCCAGATGCCAACATCTTAAATAGAACTTTGTTCTAATACTTTGCTCTTTTGGAATGGATTTTTGCTTGTGAATGATGTAGTTGGGGATTTGTAGATGAGCCTCGTTTTCTTTACAAATATCTGCTACTTCTTCCCTGATAATGTTAAAGGGGGTTAGTTATGTCACACTATGACATAACTTGCTTTTCAGGTTATTTACCATGTGCCTTCCTTAAGAGTGTACTCCTTTATGGCATTATAAACTAATGGAGTAGAAAAGGAGGGAGACTGATACGAGATGGGGTCAGAGAAGCAAAGCAGGCTTGATGAAGGGCTTTTGTGAATTTGGAGTTAATTCTGATTGTGATAGGAAGCCACATTATGTGATATGATTTTTATATATCTCACTGTGGCTGCTCTGTGGATTAGTTATTGTAGGTTTGTTTATTACTTTGCCTCTTAAAAAGGTTATAAGACAGTCTGTTTTATGGCATTTCACTTTGATGTTATGCTGTCCCAGTTCATTTTGGGTGATGTGGACAAGGAAAGCATAGCTACAACATGTAAGCATTGACAGAAGTCCTTTAAGTAAAGTATGTTTTTATTAGTGGGCAAGGGTATCCTAAATCCAGGGATGTAATTTTATAGCAATATTTGTTAAAAGCTGAAATATGCTTCTATTCATTCTAAAAACAAATAGGGTAACTAATGTGAAGAATATTTAATTTGGAATCAAATATGGATATTTACAAATGGCCCTGGTGAATAAGAGTGATGTAAATTTTGCATTGACCTGTTTGCTCATACTGTGGACTGGATAAATAGAACAAGTCTCACTGACAACAATTTTCAGCGTACCAATCATTCCTAACCCCCTTTAAACACTCTGTTACGGGTCATATGTACAGGGTAAACCAAACCAAAACCAAACTCACTGCCATCGAGTCAGATCTGACTCATAGCAACCCCTCCTTAGGTTTCCAAGGCGGTATTACTACGGAAGTAGATTTCCCAACCTTCCTTCTGAGGAGTGGCTGGTGGATTTGAACCTCCAGCCTTCTGGTTAGCAGTCAAATGCCTTAGGCACTGTGCCACCAGAGCTCCCTGTATATGATAAGGGAAGGAGGTATTTGGGTGAATACTGATGATCAGATATAATCTGGATATTTAAGTTACCCTGCTGTGTTCAAGAAAGTTACTTTGGATCCTGACCTCAAAACAAGACATCTTTCAGTACTACCCAAAGTGATCTATAGATTCAACACAATCGTGATCAAAATTCTAACAGCCTTCTTGACAGAAATGGAAATACCAGTCTTCAACTCTATATGGCATGGCAGGAAGCCCTGAATAGCTAACATAATATTGAAAGAGAAGAACAAAGTAAGATTTATACTTCCTGATTTTAAAACATATAAGTACAGTAATCTAAACAGCCTGATACTGGTATAATACAACATATAGACAGATAGACCAGTGGAATAGAACTGAGAGTCCAGAAATAAACCCGTACATTTGTGATCACCTGAATTTTGACAAAGATGCTAGCTCCAGTCAATGAGGAAAGAAGAATCTCTTTAATAAATGGTATTGGGAAAAACTGGATTTCCACATGCAGAAAAATGAAACAAGATCCATGTCTCATACCATACACAAAAACAAATTCAAAATAGAATAAGGACCTAAAAGTGCAAACTGAAACCATAAAATTCTTGGAAGACAGCAGATTATCTCAAATAATAACTAAAGCACAAATAGCAAAAGATAAAATAAATAATGGAACCTTGTAAAAAAATTTTTTCATCAAAAGACTTTACCAAAAAAATGAAGAGACAAGCTCCACTGACTTAGAGAATATCTTTGGAAACCATATATCCAATGAGAACTGATAGCCAAAATACATAAAAAACATCAACAACTTAACAGCAAGAAGGCAACCCAATCATAAAATGGGCAGAGGACTTGAACAAACATTTTATCAAAGACAGCATTCAGATGGCCACCAAACACATAAAAAGATGCGCAGTGTCATTAGCCATCAGAGAGATGCAGGTCAGAATCACCGTGAAGTATCATTTCACTTCCACAAAGATGGCCAAGATTTTAAAAACAAAAGAGAGAAAAAATAACAAATGTTCACAAGGATATGGGGGAAATTGAAATCCTTATCCATTGCTGGTGGGAATACAAAATGATACAGCCATTGTGGAAATCAGTGTGGTGGTTACTCAAAAAAACTAAAAATAGAGCTACCATATGACCCAACAATTCACTCCTAGTTATGTACCCAAAAGACTTGAAAAGAGAGACTCAAACAGATATTGTGCACCAGTGTTCATTGCAGCACTATTCACAGTAGCCATAAAGGTGGAAGTAACCTAAATGCCCATCAGCAGATCAATGGATAAACAAAATGTGGTACATAAACAATAGAATACTACTCACCAGTAGGAGAAGTAAAGTCTTGATACATGCTGCAGTATGGATAGAGTGTGAAGACATTATGCTGAGTCAATCACAAAAGGACAAAGACTGTGTGACCTCACTTATATAAAAAGATAAGCAAAGAGCAAATGTATAGAGACTAAAGTTTGTTAGTGATACCAGGGCTGGAAAGGAAAGGGAAAAGGTGATTATTGATTATAGAGTACTGAGTTTTAATATATGAAGATGAAAAAAATCACATTGATGAAGGGTAGAGTTGCACAGCCAATTAAAGTAATTGCTGTCAATAAGTTGTACACCTGTAAAAAGTTAAATTGGTAGAAGTTATATGATGTACTTCCAACAGTGACCAAAAAAATAAAAGCTGCTGAAGCTACTTACGTATAACCAAACCTCATGGAATTTGATTATTTGGTTTGGGAGTTTAGGGTCATGGTTTCATGGGACATCCTAGTTAACTGGCCTGATACCATGTTCAGTACTTCTCTTCTGTCTCTTAGGTCATTGTGTAGTACCTGGGTTTGTTTTTGTTTTTTAATTTTATTTTGATTTCAGTGAAAGTTTACCAAGCAAATTCATCTTCCATATAGCAGTTCACATACTCTTTGTCTCATGACATTGACTGCAATCTCCCATAAAACAACAGCATTCTTCCCACTTCCTCCCCATAGCCACCTCTTCCCCATAGCCACCTCTTCCCTGTGTCCTTCCCTCCCATGCACTCCTGCCCCCCGAGTTGTCTCCCTGTACATACAGTTTTTCTATTCTCCCATGATGTATCTCAACAAGCAGTTTATATACCTAATGTAAATATTCAGCTCATGTGCCTGTCTTTTGTTTGGCTGGAAGCTACAGGAGTGGGTTCAATTCCAGACCTGAAGGACAGCTAGGGGCCATAGTCTCAGGGGTTCCATGAGGCTCTGTCAGACAAGTAAACCTGCCCCCCCTCTTTTACGATTTTGAGTTTTGCTCCACATTGTTCTCCTACTCTATCCAGGATCTCCTACATAGATCACCCTCCGAATGGTTGACAGTGGTAGCTGGGCACCATCTAATTCTTCTGGTCTCATAGTCAAATAGGCTGAGGATCACCTGGTATACCAGTACTTTCTACTAATTATGTCCATGTGTCTTTGGTTTTCTTCATTCTTCTTTGCTCTGGATAAGGAGAGACCCATCATTGCATCTAGGTGGCCGCTTGCAAACTTTTAAGATCCCAGTCACTACTCACCATTGTAGGCTGTGGAACAGTGTTTTTGTGTAGTATGTTAATGCCAGTTGAGCATGATGTCCCCTGTCACCATGGTCCTAAGCCCAAAGGTCCAACTATTTGCTCCCTCCACATATCTGGCTGTGACCAAGAAGTGATTTTGACTTTGTCCCTTGTCAGGTCTACTATATACCTGGACATTCTTACAGAACATACAAGTAAACTTGTAGAAACATTGTCTGCCAATCCTATACATGGTCACAGGCACACCCACCCACACAGACATACCTATTCTTCAACCTGTCCACCCATCTAGCCATTGTAGATCAATGTTTGACATTGCTGACAAAGCAGTACTGTAATGTGCAAAAGGGTTCATCTTTGTTGTCTGTACCTCCCGTGCACCTCTCTATGCCTTCTTCTTCCTCATGCCACCATATTGATCACTCACATTTATAGTACATTGCCCTTTTCTTCACCCAAATCAATACTTGTCTCTCCCTTTCTAACTACTGTCTCAGAAACCCAGGGAGGGGTAGCTATGAGTTGGGTCCGACTCAGCAGCACATAACAACAACAACAACCTATCTAACAGTGTTCCTTCCCCTCCCCTCACCCCCTGGGAACCAGCAAAGAATATCTCTTTCCATATATAAACCTTCCCTTGACTTTTGCAGTAATGGACTAATACAATATTTGTCCTTCTGTGATTGACTTATTTCACTCAGCATAATGTCTTCTAAGTTCATCCATGTTATGTGGTGTTTTGCAGATTCTACATTATTCTTTAGTGTTGTATAGTATTCCATTGTGTGTATGTACCATAGTTTGGTTATCTATTAGTATTATTCTGCTGATGGACACCTAGGTTGTTTCTGTCTTTTGGCTGTTATAAATAGTGTTGCCATGAACATGAGTGTGCATATGTCTGTTCTTGTCATGGCTCTCACTTCTTTAGGATATATATCTAGTAATGGAATTGCTGGGTCAAATGGTATTTCTAATTACAGCTTTTTCAAGAATAGCCATACTGCTTTCCACAGTGGTTGTATCATTTGACAGTCCCACCAGCAGTGTATAAGAGCCCCTATCTCCACATCTTCACCAGCATTTGTTATTTTCTGTCTTGTTGAACTTTGCTATTAGTGCTGGGGCAAGATGGTATCTCATCGTTTTGATTTGCATCTCTCTAATGAGTATCTGGAGGAGCTCTGGTAGCGTTGTGCCTAAGGCACTTGACTGCTAACCAGAAGGCTGGTGGTTCAAACCCACCAGCCACTCCTCGGAAGGAAGATGGGGGCAATCTACTTCCGTAGTGATACTGCCTCAGAAACCCAAGAAGGGGTCGCTATGAGTCGGGTCTGACTCGATGGCAAATAACAACAACAAACAATGAGTGCCTGGGGTTTTAAAAGCTAACAAGTGGTAATCCAAGGTACAACAGCTGGTCTTTATTCACCTGGAGCAACAGAGAATAAAGGAGGATCAGGAAAAGGAGAAGGAGATAAAATGTGTGGTTAATTGCCTCCTTTTCCATGAGACCAAAAAGAGAAAGTAAAATTTTCAAGGAATCCATTCTTTCTATAGCAATGGAGGCTAGAGAAACTATTAGGTGGGAGTCACTGGAATTGTTGCCCTGAGATAATCTTTAAACTTTAAACTAAAAATATCGCCCAATGTTTTCTTAAAACCAGGCAGTAGTTTAGCTTAAATAGTAAACAGTGTCTGTCTTGAGCATTGTGCTCTTTTAAAATCTGTCTTTATGGGATCAAACTGACAACAGTAACTCCAAAAGATTAGATAGGAAACTTACGAAGCAGTGAGTTTATGTTAATGGAGGAGGAACAGCTCAGAAAAGGATGAGAAGGGTTGTACAACTTAAAGAATGTAATCATTGTCACAGAATTGTACACATAGAAACTGTTGAATTGGTGTATGTTCTGCTGCGTATGTTCTTAACAAATGAAATAAATTATTAAAACCAAACAAAAAGAAGACATCTTTGCTAAGGGAGATTGGTAGTTGAGGACAAAAATGGCACTGTGACCACGGAATGGAATATGACCTCTGCCTTGAGCTGCTGCATCAGCTAGACCTTTCTATGTATCATTATGAGATTTCAGCTGAGCAAATATTTTATACTAGGACTATTAGAAATTTTGCACAGCTGAGGTAAAAGACTCCTAGTACTAGTGACTTCCAGTAAGATGGACGAATAGCCAGACAAGCAACACAGACCCTCTTCAACAAAGAAAAACCAATTGACAAGAGATACAGAAGATAATCCTGGAGCCCTGAGCTTTGACAGGAACTATACAGAAGAGGATTAGGCACCAACTAGTCAAAAAACCTGAATGAAAACAGTAAGTACAGAGACGGTCGGAGCTGCAGACTGTCAGCTCCTCTGACGGGACCAACAGTCTGAATGTTTCCAGGTGGTGTTGGGACCTGAGAATTGACCTAAAGATCAGCCCTGGTCACCAAGGGCTGCAGGGACGACTGCACTGGTGGCCTATGAATAGGAAGGGAAACAGCAAGGTGGGAGACAACCTGAGCTGTTGACTTTCCTCTGTCCTGAGGGCATAGCCATTTTGATTGCATACACACGGTAGCCATTTTGGGTATTTAAAGTGACCAAGGATGCAGCCATTTTAAATGTTTATAAGGGGCAGCCATTTTGGTTATTTAAAGTGACCAAGGGCACAGCCATTTTGAATGTTTACAAGTGGCAACCATTTTGGATTTTAAAGTACATTCCCATTTGGATTCCAGGGACTTAAGAATAGGGTGTTTGCCAAGGTTGGCAAGGATATATGAGAGGCTAACAACAGGAAAGGAGACAGATGGTGAGTGTATAAGTGCTGTCAACTAGTGAATAGAGGAGCACAGGACAGTACTCTGCTTATATAGATACATACAAACAAAACAAAGAAAATGAAAATTGTGGACAAGTTACTCCAGCATACAGTCACCAATTAAATAGAAATACAAAAACATACAATTCCACGGAGATAACACAGTATCACAGTCCACACAAAGAAGCAAGATAAAGCAGGAGAAACAAGGGACCAGGATACAGACCCAAAACACATCCCTGAAGAAGACACAGCATTGGAACTCCCTGATCAGGAATTCAAAAGAATTATTTTTAGGTATCTTCAGCGAGTTCAGAGACAGATCAAGGAAAACACAGAGAAAACCTAGAACAATTTCGAAAGACAATACAAGAACAAAATGACAAAATAAATGAAAAATTAGAAATGATACAAAATCTACATACAGAAATCCAGAAGATTAATACTAAATCTTCAGAAATAGATAAGACATTGAATGGGCAAAGCAGCAGAATTGAATCAATGGAAGACAGAATTAGTGAGATTGAAGACAAAGACCTTAACACTACTTTGGAAAGGGCTAAATCAGAAAACAGATCAAAACAAAAAGGAGAAAGCCTAAGGTTCATGTGGGATACCATCAAAAGGAGTAACCTACATGTAAATGGAATTCCAGAACAGGAAGGGACAAAACCACAGAGAAAATTGTCAAAGATTTGTTGGAAGAGAATTTTCCTGTATGATGAAAGATGAGAATATATCCATTCAGAACATGCAATGAACCCCAATCAGGATAGACCCCAAAAGAAAATCACCCAGACATATTATCATCAAACTCACCAAAACCAAAGACTAAGAAAGAATCATGAGAGCAGCATGGGAAAAACAAAAAGTTACCTACAAGGGGCAACCAATTAAGACTTAGCTTGGATTTCTCAGCAGAAACCATGCAGGCAAGAAGACGATGGGATAGTATATATAAAACACTAAAAGAGAAAAATTCCCAACCAAGAATTATGTACCCAGTAAAATTGTCCCTCAGATATGATGGTGAAATTAGGACATTTCCAGATAAGCAAAAATTAAGGGGATTTGTTAAAACCAGACCAACCTAATAAGAGATGCTAAAGGGAGCCCTTTGGACAGAGAATCAACAGCAGCCAACAACAACTGACCGTTAACACACTTGATGATATAACCCAGAAACCAACCCAGCTAGGGAAGTATCCAAAGTAAATAAGCTTACAAGATTGTAAACTGGGAACCAGAGACATCAATTGACAAATGAGGACAACTACAGACCAAAAGGAGGGAAAAAACTGTGTTGTTACAAAACTTATAGGTGGTAGGGAAGTCAAGACAACTACAAGATAGAATGGACTGTTCTAAACCTGGGAATAAAACTATAAATCACAGGGTAACCTCAAAGAAAATGATAAACCTTCACATCAAAATAAAAAGGAGGACAAGCACAAATATTCAGCAAATACTAAAACAGTAGCAATGAGGGAAGTGATAACACGGTTCATAAACAAAATCAGCTCAGCATAGTAAATTATGTGAAACAAAGAAATCAACACCATGAAAAAGGACATAACGAAAATAACAGCAACAAATTCATATTTGCTGATAATTACATATCTGGCAAGGGACTTATCTCTAAGATTTGTAGAAAACTCCAACGCCTCAACACCAAAGGAATTAACAATCCCATTGAAAAATGAACAGAAGATTTGAATAGACACTTCACCAAGGAGGATATTCAGGTGGCCAGCTAATACATGAAGAGATGCTCACAATCATTGGCCATCAGAGAGATGTAAATCAAAACAACAGTGAGATACCGTCTCACCCCAGCACTGATGGCAAGGTTCAATGAAACAGAAAATAACAAATGATGGCAGGATATGAAGAGATTGGGATTCTCATTCACTGCTGGTGAGACTGTGAAGTGATAACAACCACTGTGGAAAGCAACATGGAAATTCCTTAGAAAGCTGGAATTGGAGATACCATTTGACCCAGCAATCCTATTACTAGGTATATATCCTAGAGAGGTGAAAGCCAGGATAGGAACAGATACATGCACACCCATGTTCATCACAGCACTATTTACAATAGCAAAAAAGAGGGAAACAACATATGTGCCTATCAACGGAAGAGTGGATGACCAAACTATGGTACATACACATACTGGAATGCTACGCAGCACTAAAGAATAATGTAGAGTCTGCAAAACACCGCATAACATGGATGAACTTGGAGGACGTTATGTTGAGTGAAATAAGTCAATCACAGAAGGACAGATATAGTATTAGTTCATTGTGTGGAGGGTCAAGAAAAGGTTTATATATGGAGGGAAACTTTCTTTATTGGTTGTCAGGGGTGGGAGGGGAGGGAAGGGAACACTGCAAAAAAAAAAAA
>NW_006921626.1:2256886-2257669 GCF_000298275.1 Orycteropus afer afer | reverse complement strand
ACATTGTAAATTTTGGTCAATGTCATGAGACAAAGTATATGTGAACTGCTGTATGAAAAGTGAATTTACTCTGTAAATCTTCACCCAAATCCTAACAAAAAAAAAAGAGTGCTGCAGTGGTGTGTAGCTGAGTCACAGGTAGGAGAGCTAAGACTGCCATGCAACACCAGCCACTACCCTTGAATGCTGACCTGGAGGCCAGCTGGCTGTTACTTAGCATGTTGTTGCTGTTGTTATGTACCGTCGAGTCATACCTGACTCATAGCGATCCTTCCTCGGTTTTTCGAGGCTGTATCACTACGGAAGTAGATTGCCCCATCTTCCTTCCGAGGAGTGGCTGGTGGGTTTGAACCGCCAGCCTTCTGGTTCGCAGTCAAGTGCCTTAGGCACTGTGTACCAGAGCTTCCTTACTGAGCATAGAACCATAAAAACATCAGGGTGGTTTTTATCTCCACAAGTCTGTTAGCTTTTTTTTTTTTAAATTGTGATTTGGGTGAAAATTTAGAGAGCAAATTCACTTTCCATACAGCAGTACACATACACTTTGTCTCATGACAACGAGTACAATTTACAATGCAACAGCTTCCCTCCCACTTCCTCTTGATAGTTACCTCTTCCTTGTGTTCATCCTCCATACACTACTGCCCTCTGAGCTGTCTCCCTGTACATAAACAGCCCTTCTTTCTCCCATGATTGTTCTCTCCAAGGAGTGTTCTGCGTCAGGCAAATGTTCAACTCATATGCCTGTCTTTTGTTTGGCTGGAAGCCACAAATGTGGGTTCA
>NW_006921626.1:2254342-2254922 GCF_000298275.1 Orycteropus afer afer | reverse complement strand
TTGCATAGTATTCCATTGTGTGTATGTATCATAGTTTGTTTATCCATTCCCCAGGTGATGGACACCTAGGTTGCTGCCATCTTTTGGCTATTATAAATAGTGCTGTGATGAACATGGGTGTGCTTATATCTTTTCTTGTCATGGCTCTCACTTCTTTAGGATATATACCTACTAAAGGAATGGCTGGGTCAAATGGTATTTCTAATTCCAACTTTTGAAGGAATTGCCACGCTGCTTTCCACAGTGGTTGTACCATTTTACAGTCCCACCAGCAGTGAAAGAGAGTCCTAATCTTTCCACATCCTCACCAGGATTTGTTATTTTCTGTCTTGTTGAACTTTGCTACTAGTGCTGGAGCAAGATGGTACGTCATTGTTGTTTTGATTGCATCTCTCAAATGGCTAATGATCGTGAGCATTTCTTCATATGTTTGTTGGCCTCCCTCTTGAATATCCTCCTTGGTGAAGTGTCTATTCATGTCTTCTGCCCGTTTTTTAATTGGATTGTTTGTCTTTTTGTTATTGAGGTGTTTGAATTTTCTATAAGTTCTAGAGATAAGTCCCTTGTCAGATACGTCATT
>NW_006921626.1:2246516-2251871 GCF_000298275.1 Orycteropus afer afer | reverse complement strand
TACCAGTCGCTAGGACTAATTGTTTCCATGAATTTTTGGTTTTCTTCATTCTTGAAGTAGTTTTTTATAGTTTTCTTTGTGTAGTTCTTTTGTGTCCCTAGTAAGATTTATTTTCAAGTATTTTATCTTTTTGGTAGCTATTGTAAACAGTATTAATTTTCTTATTTCTTTTTCAGCAATCTCTTTGTTGGTGTGAAGAATCCAACTGATTTTCGGATGTTGATCTTGTATCCTGCCATGGTGCTAAATCTCTCAATTAGTTCCAGTAGATTTTTGACTGAGTCTCTTGATTTTCTAGGTATAGGATTATAATATGAGTAAATTGGAATAGTTTGACTTTTTCCTTAGCAATTAGGATGCCTTTGATTTCCCTTTCTTGTGTTACGGCCCTGCTAGAACTTCCAGTACAGTGTTGAATAGAAGTGGTGATAGCGGGCGTCCTTGTCTGGTTCCTGTTCTCAAGAGGAATGGTCTCAGTCTCTCACCATTAAGAATAATGTTGGGTGTTGGTTTTTCATAGATGCTCTTTATTATGTTGAGGAATGTCCCTTCTATTCCTATTTTGCTGAGAGTTTTGATCAGGAATGGGTGTTGGATTTTATCAAATGCCTTTTCTGCATCAATTGATATGATCATGTGGTGCTTCTCTTTTGTTTTAATTACGTGGTGGATGACGTTGATTGTTTTTCTAATGTTGAAGCATCCCTGCATACCTGACATGAGCCCCACTTGGTCATAATGAATGATTTTCTTGATATGTTGTTGGAGTCTGTTGGCTAAGATTTTGTTGAAGATTTTTACATCTATATTCACGAGGGATATTGGTCTGTAGTTTTCCTTTTGAGTGATATCTTTGCCTGGTTTTGGTATTAAGGTTATGCTTGCTTCATGAAATGAGTTAGGGAGGATTCCATTCTTTTATGTGTTTTGGATTCTGTTAGCTTTTTGAGAGAAGGTTTTTTTTTTTGTTTTTTTTTTTAATGACAGACAAGCATAAAGGGCTTTTGTAATCAGAAGGAATACTAGGGGTTTGGACGAGGCTTTTTTAAGGAAGAAATCCTCTTTGGGTTTTTCTGGTTCTGGGGTATCAGCTATAATAAGAGCTCTGGTAGCATAGTGGCTAAGGCACTTGACTGCTAACCAGATGGCTGGCGGTTCAAACCCATTAGCCACTCCTCGGGAGGAAGATGGGGCAATCTACTTCCGTAGTGATACTGCCTTGGAAACCCAAGGAGGGGTCGCTATGAGTCGGGTCCGACTTGACGGCACATAACAACAATAACAACAACAACAAAAGTGAATGAAGAAAGTATATACTGATATCCACTACCAGCAATAGCTAGCCACCTTCAAGAAAGTATGGAACTTTAAGGATGGCTTCTATCATGGAAGAGGAAAAAAGTCTTTCTCTTACAGGTTTTTCATGCCCCAAATAATAGAGCCATGGCAGGCATAGTAGTAATGTGAACAACTGAAAAGAATAACATTGACTTTCAATCTCAAAAGAATAGCATTGCCGTCTGGAAATAAGTGCAATAAAGAACTGAAAGGGCAAACAAAAGAGGCTTTCAAGATGGATTGAAATGGAAGAGAAGGCAGAACAAATATCTTCTTCTGTACAAGTTTTAAGTGGTATTATGATATGACAGTAGTTGGCTTGGGAAATTGGAAAAAGAGGTAGTTACACTAAAGCATTTATTGATTGACGATTTTATACAGCAAGTAAATTTGCTGTATTTTTTACAGGGTGTTACAAGAGCTTTTAGTTGGGATTTTAATGGTTTACTATAGAAAAGAAGTGATTAAAGGTGGATATTTTCCTCAGCCTGTGTCATATAACAGTTGAGTTTGAGAAGAAACTTGACAAGACTTTATTTAATTTTAACTGACAAGGCAGGTTCAATGAACTGCCTTCACTGGTGTAGTAAGACTAAAGGGTAAGAAATAAATTGAGGACTTGCTAGGCAGTGGTGTTAGCGTAGCAGGTCCTAGGTCAGGGTTCTCATTGAAAGCTGACAGCATAGAAAATTCTTATTTAAAAGAAACTGAAATATGCTTCATTTATACAGAAAATGGTATAACCCAGTTTATAGTAGCAATCATGATTTAGCAGATTCACAGGGAATGAAAGCAAGCTGGTCAGATAGAGGCCTCATAGAAATGTTTGTTTATAGGCTAAGAAATAGGAGCTCTGGTACTGTAGTGCCTAAGGCACTTGACAGCTAACCAGAAGGCTGGCAGTTCAAACCCACCAGCCACTCCTGGGTAGGAAGGTTGGGCGATCTACTTCCATAGTGATACCACCTTGGAAACCCAAGGAAGGGTCATTACGAGTCGGGTCCAACTCAATGACACATAACAACAACAACAACAACAGGCTAAGAAACAGGATATAACATGACCTGATTTAGGGTTCTTAAAGCATTAGTAATCTAGGCTGATACTGGAAAATCTTTTGCTTTCTTTCAGTATCTTTAGTCTCTGGTGCCATCTGCCATGTAGGAGAGAGACATAAGCACTAGATTGGCCCAGAGGCAGAAGGAGAACGTTCAGATTATACTAAGGATATGCCCAAGGTTATCCTCATTCAACAGGGAGGTGACTGCAGAAGGCCTGCCAATTCTCATCAGTACTTTTGACCTTTGACTGAAACACTTACTTTGCTTTGTTTGTTTCATTGTAAGCAGTGTTGGCAACAAACATCTTTACACCTACTATACGTCTTTGGATACATGTAGGCATATGGTGTCATGATTGAGAGACTGCCTGTTTTGGTTACGTAGTGCTACTCTGACAGGAATATACCACAGATGGGATTGCTCTAACAAACAGGAGTTTATTCTTACAATTTTTGGAGGCTAGAAGTCCGAGTTCCCAGTGGCAGCTGTGTGAAAGCTCCTCAACCTTGAGCTTCAGCTCTGCCTCTTGCTCCCTGCCCACTGAAGCTAGAGGTATCTCTTTATTCAGGCAGCTACTGGCTGAGTAACAAGCCCAAGGTCAACAAATAAAATAGCAGTCCCAGTGTTACCAAACAACATGGCAGGCCATTGATTCAAGCCCACTGAAAGTCCCAAGATTGGCAGAGTATGGCAGGCTGCTGAACAATGACTCAATTACATGCAGAGTTCAAGTGTGCCATAAGCTAGAGACCATATTCCCAAATCTGTTGCTTATATATGGGAAGCAGACCACATCCCTAAAACAGCTACTCAACTGCTTGTGGTAGATCCCACCACGGAATTAATTGCCAGTCTCATCGTGCGGGATAACTACTGCCAGCTGCTCAGCCATTCAACCAGGCCCAGCCAAGTTGACGTACAACCTTAGCTACCACGCTGCCTAAGTTTCTATCCCAACTCTGCCACTTACTGTGTAACCTTGGGCATATTTCATAATTTTTTTTGAGTTGCGCTTCTTCCATTCTGAAGTGGGACTAATAACAATTAGCAGACCTACAGGATTGTTACGAGGATTAAAGGAGTTGTGTGTGGTGCCTTTGTTGTTGTTGTTATTTGCCATTGAGTGTAGTGCCTAGAACATAGTAAATGCTCAATATATTAGCTATTTTTATTACTCCATTATAAGTTCCTAAAAGTGGAATTGCTAAGGCAGAAGGTTTATTATGCATCTAGAATTTTGAAACAGTGAATGATGCTTCCAAAGGCTATCATGATTTGCATTCTAAACAGCAGCATATAAGAGTACCTTTCTCTACTCACAGTGTTAAAGGAATGAAAACAGCTCTGAGGCAAGTCTTGCCTTCAGAAGCATTTTATTTAGTCTGAACAGGATTTTTGTTTTTGTTTGTACAAAAAAAAAATTAAGATTTTAAAAGTGGAAGATTTTACATACACGCACATGCACACACACACACACACACACAAATCCAGATCTATGACTTATTTTGAAAACTTATCTGGCAGTGTTGTGTCTACATTCTGACATGGCAGCAAAAGGCTTGTGTTAAAATAACAGCTCTATTCTTTAGTCAAGACACATATACATGTATGCCACAGTCCACTCTCTGCCTTAGTGCTCCCCAACACCATGCCTGTTTCAGTAGCTTTTATTGTGTATGAGCTATTGTTTATTTTGCAGAAGTGAAGTATTTCTTTATACTCATTGTATTAGTTATCTAGTGCTTCTATAACAAATACCACAAGTGGATGGCTTTAACAAATACAAAGTTATCTTCTCACAGTTTAGGAAGCTGTAAGTTGAGATTCAGGCAGCTGCTCTAGGGGAGGTCTCTCTTTCCCTGTTGGCTAAAGGGAAAGATCCTTGTTCCTTGATTCTTTAATGATTTTCATGTGGTGTGGCATTTTTCTTTCCCTGCATCTCTGCTTACTTGTTTGTTCTCTTTTATATCTCAAAAAAGATTGACTTAAAACGCACTCTACACTAATACTGTCCTATTAACATAACAAAGAAAACTCATTCCCAAATGGGATTATAACCATAGGTATATAGGGGTTAGAATTTAAATCACATAGTTTTGAGGAACACAGGTTAAGCCATGACATCTATGCTTCCATCGAATATTGGAAAACAAAAGACTATGAGAGATGAGTGTGTTTGCTTACAGGAGCCTATTTCTCGAGTATTTTTTTAATATTATCGACCCTTAGTATGTTATCAAACTTTAATCTTAACTAATTTAATGGTTGTGATATGCCATTTCATTGTTTCAATTTATATTTTTTAATGTATGAATGAGAAACCCTTTAATATATGAATGAGAAATACCTTTCCGACCTGGAACTGCCCTTACTCTCATGGCTCAACTTTCAGCCAAATGATAGACAGACCTACACATTCATTACAGCAGTCACTCATACAAGATCAAAAGGGCAGCATTTGCCCAGGGATAAAGCTCAGAAGGAAGGAAGGGATAAGAAAGAAGGACAAAGGGAAATGGAAGCGTGCTGTTACATTGTGGGGATGGTAATCAATATCATGAGATAAATTGTATATGAATTGTTGAATGGAAAACCAATTCGCTGTGTAAACTTTCACCCAAATCACAATGTTTTAAAAAAATTAATTAGGTTGATCATCTTTTCTTTTTTTTTTTTTTTCACTTATAAATCTTTTTGGAGAATGTGTACTATTCTAGACCCTAGGTCAACAGCACTTGATTTAGCTGTTAGGTCTATTCTGATTTATACTGGATGTTAATTGTTTCTTTCTTTTTTTTTTTAGGATTTGGGTGAAGATTTACAGAGTAAATTCACTTTTCATACAGCAGATCACATACACTTTGTCTCATGTCATTGACCAAAATTTACAATGCAGCAGCTCCCCTCCCACTTCCTCCCCATAGTTACCTCCTCCCAGTGTCCATCCCTTCATACT
>NW_006921626.1:2231525-2234189 GCF_000298275.1 Orycteropus afer afer | reverse complement strand
CAGTCTCATCATGGGGAATAACTACCACCAGCTGCCCAGCCACTCAACCAGGCCCAGCCAAGTTGACATACAACATAACCATCACAATTCTACCCCTTGTCAATTTGGCATCTGTACAGATCTTCAGTGGGTGGTATCTGTACAGGTTTCCTCCACTAGGTGGCTCCAGTCCCCTAGTTCTTGAGTGGTGATCTCATCCCCTTGGCCTGGTGGCCTGGTTCCCCTCCCTCTTAGGCGTGGTAGCCCTGCCCCTTCACTCTTAGGCAGTGGCTATGGCTCCATCCCACTGGCTCACATGAATGAGCAGCCCCCCATTCAAGAACCAAATTGGTGAAGGCTCTTTGAAACCTAGGGGCTGTGGTTGTTACACCCCCAAAGGCCATGGACCTACACTTTCAGGCTGAGGCAGCTCTGCTTCTGTTTCCTTGGTCTCTCTGCTCTGCCAATTAATGCTTGAGGGCAACCCACTCCGCCAGAAATCTTCCTGCCCCCCAAAAAGCACTCAGCTTTCTTGCTCTGTGGGCCAACCAACTTGCTACTCCATCTCATGCCAGTCTTTTCCACCAATTAATGCCTGAAGGCAACCCACTCTGCCAGGAAGCCGCTTACCCAGTGGTACCAGGCTTTCTCCTCCATGGGATGGTAAGCCTGTTGCTGTTTAATGCCAGTCTCTGGGCTCTGCAACTGCTGTCTTTCATGCTGGTCTCTTTGTCGGTACCTTTTTGCCGGTGTCTTGGCTCTGCTCCTGCCATATGCTGGGGTCTCTCTGCCAGGGTCTAGGGTCAAAGATGCACTCCACTCTTGTTTCCACATTTTAGGTATCTGTCAGAGCAGCACCCCACTCTCTTGTTAGTAAATTCTGTTCTGGTTACCTAGTGTCGCTCTGACAGGAATATACCACGAATGAGATGGCTTAAACAAACAGGAGTTTATTCTTTTAGTTTGGAGGCTTTAAATCCAAGTTCAAAGTGCCAGGCTCTAGGGGCTGGGTGAAAGCTCCTCAACCTTGGGGTCCAGCTCTGCCTCCTACTCCCGGCCCACTGGAGCTGGAGGCATTTCTTTACTAAGACAGCTGCTGGCTGCTGAGGCTGACAAACCCAAGGTTGATAAGTAAAAAGGCACAGTACCGATGGTTACCAAACCACACGGCAGGCCATTAATTTAAGTCCATTTTAAGTCCCAAGGTTGGCAGAGAATAGCAGGCTGCTGAACAACAACATGGCTACACGCAGGGTCCAAGCATGCCATAAGCTAGAGACCATTTCCAAAGCTGCTGCTTATATACTGGGAAGCAGACCACATACTCAAAGCAGCTACTCATTTGCTTGTGGTAGATCCTACCATGGAGTTGATTGCCAGTCTCATCCTGGGGAGTAACTACCACCAGCTGCCCAGCCACTCAACCAGGCCCAGCCAAGTTGACACACAACATAACCACCACAGGGTTCCATTGCAATTAATTGTGAATTTTAATTTTTTTATGAGTAATAGATTTGTTTTGTAAAAATGACACATTTACTAAAGAAAATTCAGGTGTTGTAGAAAGATAGAGAGCAAAGAATCTGCCAACTTCAGTCATCAAAGAATAATCATTAATTTTAAAGGGTTATCAATGTAGACATCTTTCTGTGGCTATATACAGATGCAAGATTGAACATGTGGATGAATAGGCACCCAGAAAACTATAAAAATAGAATCATACTAGCCATGCAATTTTAAAATAAATAATGGAATTAATCCTATTTGAACTGATAGTTGAAGTAAAACTGTAATAGTTACTGAATTACTTACCTTCCCCTAAAGTTAGGAAAAAATGTTAAACATTGAGATCAAAGCTGTTTTTTGTGCAATTTTTTTTCTTTAGGTCATTTGTAATTCTATTTGTGATCAAAAATTAGGATAAGTTCTTGCCTTACTTCAATTTAATTATTTTTTGTGTGTTTAATTTTTTTTTTAATTAATTTTTTTATTGTGATTTCGGTGAAGGTTTACAGAGCAAATTTACTTTCCATACAGCGGTTCACATATACTTTCTCTCATGACGTTGACCACAGTTTACCACAATGCAACAGCTCCCCTCTCACTTCCTCTTCATAGTTACCTGTTCCCTGTGTCCATCCCTCCCTGCACTCCTATCCCCTGAGCTTGTCTCCCTGTGCATAAGCAGCCCTTCTTTCTCCCATGATTGTTCTCGCCAAGGAGTGTATCTACTTAAGGTAAATGTTTAACTCATATGCCTGTCTTTTGTTTGGCTGGAAACCACAGGTGTGGGTTCGATTCCAGATCTGAAGGGCAGCTAGGGGCCACAGTCTCAGTGGTTCCAGCAGGCTCTATCAGACCAGCAAACCTAGTCCTCACCCCCTTTTTCTTTTTTTTCTCCAAATGATTTTGAGTTTTGTTCCACATAGTTCTCCTTCTCTATCAAGGATCTCCTACATAGATCCCCTTTCAAGTGGATGACATTGGTAGCCAGGCACCATCTAGTTCTTCTGGTCTCATAATCGTATAGTCTGTAGATCAGATGCTTTACTAGTCATTAGGACTAATTGTTTCCATGAATTTTGGTTTTCTTCATTCTTCTTTGCTCTGGATGAGGATAGACCCATCATTGCATCTAGATGGCAGCTTGGTAGCTTTTAAGATCCCAGTCACTACTCACAAAAG
>NW_006921626.1:2228116-2228863 GCF_000298275.1 Orycteropus afer afer | reverse complement strand
TTAATGGATTTGGGGCCTTTGTCAGAGATCAGCTGACTGTAGGTCAATGGATCTGTTTCTGGGTTCTCAGTTCTGTTCCATTGATCTATGTATCTGTCATGAAACCAATACCAGGCAGTTTTGACTACTGTGGCTGTATAAAGGTTTTGAGATCCGGCAGCATGAGACCTCCTACTTTATTTTTCTTCTTCAGTAGTGCTTTGCTTATCAGAGGTCTCTTTCCTTTCCATATAAAGTTAGTGACTGGTTTTTCCATATCTGTAAAGAATGTTGATGGGATCTGGATTGGGATTGCATTGAATGTATTAGATTCCTTTGGATAGAACTGACATTTTCACAATGTTCAATATTCCAAACCATGAACATGGGATGTTCTTCCATTTATGTAGATCTCTTATGGTTTCTTGAAGTAGTTTTTAATAGTTTTCTTTGTAGAGGTCTTTCGTGTCCCTGTTAAGACTTATTCCCAAAGTATTTTATTTTTTTGGTAGCTATTTTAAATGGTAATGAATTCCTTATTCCTTCTTCAGCAATCTCTTTGCTGGTGTAGAGGAATCCAACTGATTTTTGGATGTTGATCTTATTTCATGCCACGATGCTAAATCTCCCAATTAGTTCCAGTAGATTTTTGACTGAGTCTCTTGGATTTTCCAGGTATAGGATCATACCATCAGCAAATAGGGATAGTTTGACTTCTTCCTTACCAATTTGGATGCCTTTGATTTCCCTTTCTTGCCTTATGGCCCT
>NW_006921626.1:2226990-2227612 GCF_000298275.1 Orycteropus afer afer | reverse complement strand
TGATATTATCCTTTCTATTTCAGTTCATTCTGTTGTGATGTCACCCATTTTGTTTCTTATTCATGTTATTTGTATTCTCTCCCTCTTTTCCTTTGTTACATTTGCCAGCGTTTTGTCAGTTTTATTGATCTTTTCAAAAAACCAACTTCTGGTCTTGTTGGTTTTTTTCTATAGCACTTCTATTTTCTGTTTCATTGATTTCTGCTGGAATTTTAAGAAATTCCCTTAGTTTCTGCTCATCTTGAAATCTCCTAATTTCACCATCATATTTGAGGGGCAGTTTTGCCTGGTATATAATTCTTGGTTGAAATTTTTTCTCTTTTAGAGTTTTATATATACCATGCCGTTGCCTTCTCGCTTGCATGGTTTCTGCTGAGAAATCAGAGCTTATCCTTACTGGCTGTCCTTTGGAAGTAACTTTTTGTTTTTCCTGTGCTGTTTTCAGGCTTCTATCTTTGTCTTTGGTTTTGAGGAGTTTGATGATGATGTGTCTTGGTAATTTTCTTTTGGGGTCTATCCTGTTTGGGGTTCCTTGGACTCCCTGAATGGATATATCCTCATCTTTCATCATATCAGGGAAGTTCTCCTCCAGCAAATCTTGGACAATTTTCTCAGTGGTTTT
>NW_006921626.1:2205450-2226592 GCF_000298275.1 Orycteropus afer afer | reverse complement strand
TCAGGGATGTGTTCTGGGTCTGTATCCTGCTCCCTTGTTTCTACCACTTTATCCTGCTTCTTTGTGTGGACTATGATGGTCTTTTCTCTCTGAGGCATCGTGGTGTTGCTGTATTTAGATCTGTGTTAACTGTGAAGAGCAACAAAGGGTGATTCAGGCTCGTCTTGGTGGTTTTTTATCATTGGCCCATTGGTGGAGAAGTAGGTAATGGCTCTCGCTCAGTAGTGAAGTTGCCGGAGTTGTGGGTGTGGTTGTGTCTTGTGAGGACTATTGTTGTCTCCCACTTAGTTAGACACAAATTAAAATTAAATAACCATCAAAAAACTAAAAGCACATGGACAAAAAACACACCATGTAATCACAGAGGAACAGTAACCAAAAAAAGAAAAAAGGGAAAAGGAAGAGAAAACAAGAAAACCTGCAGTATCTGGGGATAGGGCACTAAGAAAAAATAGTAGAGATGGAGAATAATGAAAAAAATGGGAAAAATGCAAAAAGAAAAACAAGAAACGGGGTTAACCACGAGAAAAAAAGGGGGAGAAAAGAAAACCACTTAAATTTAAAAAAAATAAAAAAATTTCATCCAGTAACAGGGAAAAGAAAAATTTCAAAACTAGGACTTGGGAGGGGAAGATTAAGAATAATAGTAAAAAAGACTAAAGTATTAATAATAATAGTTGTTTTAAAACAGACAGAGAAGCAAACTAATCACCAAAAAGAGAAAGCGAAAAAGAGAAAAAAAAAGTCGGTGGGGGACAGGGCAGGGCACCCAGGCTTGATCCGAACATACAGACTGGATGGAGTTCTGTGGGCCCAGAAGGTAGTGGGAGTGGGGGATGGCTGCCCCTCCGTTCACCAAGTGGGGGCGGTTTATAAGAGTAACAAGAGGACTGTGGTACCTTTTCAGTCTTGAAGGTCCAGAGTGACCTTGGGGTTGCTGGAAAGCAGAATGTGTTCTTAAGCCCCAGGACTGTCCGAGCACGCTGTCTCTTTAAATATCCAAAATAGTCAAGCCGCTTTTAAACCTTCAAAATGGCGGTGCCCTCCAGACTGACAAAACTCCACAGCTCAGCCCTCCTTTCTCTTCACCTTCTCTGTTTATTCCCCAGCCACCAGAGCAGTCCTCTGTGCAGTCCCTGGCTAGCAGGCCTGAGTTTTAGGTTAATTCTTAGGTCCTACTACCACTCAGGAATGTCCAAGCTGTCTGTGCCATCAAGATCGCTCAGGATTGCTGCCAGACTGCAGCTCCGTATGTCTCCTTTTTTGGTATTTTCACACAAATTCTTCTGCTACTTGGGGTTTAGTCCACTTCTGTATCCTCCCTTTTAAGGCTCAGGGGTCCAAGATTATCTTCTGTGTCTATGTTAATTGGTTTTCCTTTTCTTTGTTGAAGAGGGTCTGTGTATTCTTTCTGCCTAGTCCACCATCTTGCCGGAACTCTCCTCAATTTAATTTTTAAAAGAATTTTAGACTCTCATGTGGAACATGGCCTGAACCAGTACTTTCCATGCTGTTAGATAGAGCTTTAGGGATCTGCAGAGGTATACAATGACTTGCCTCATTTCTGCTTTTATCTATTTTATCTAGTGAAATTTTGTACAAAATTTTATTTGGAGATGAATAGTTCTGCTACCTAAAAAACAAGTTTGAAAAATGCTGGACTTTACAAATGCTAATAGCGACTAGGAAAAAGGAAAAACCTACCTATATAACATTGTTTATACTTTCTTTTTATTTTTCAAAATTGCTGAAGCTCTTTAATCTCTTGCTTTGAAAGTATAGGTTACTAATTTATATCTATGATTTAGATGGTAAACTCCTTTCTGAGAATTACAGTCAGTGTCCTGATAGCCTCTTAATTATACTGGATTTTACTGGCACCACTATGATATGTGGGAGCTCTGGTAGCGTAGTGCCTAAGGCACTTGCCTGCTAACCAGAAGGCTGGCGCTTCAAACCCACCAGCCACTCCTCGTGAACGAAGATTGAGCAATCTTCTTCTGGAGTGATACCGCCTCAGGAACCCAAGAAGGGATCGCTGTGAGTCAGGTCTGACTCAATCCCATAACAACAGCAACAACACTATCATATGTAAATATCTGTGAAAGTTAGCACAGTGACGGTGATGATATGATGCAAAAGATGGACTTACTGTACTCAAGTTGAAAGCTTTGAGAAACTATATTATATTACTTTAATGGCTATCTAATTGCTACTATAGTTGCTATACCAAAAAACATTCGCCACTATGTTTATAAATTGATAATTTACCAGCTCCTGTAGTGTTCAGCTATAATTGAAAGGTTGGTTAAATTACTGCAGTTTTACCATCTACTACATTGTGAAACAATAATCATTGGACAAATTTAGTGAGTATAAAATGAAAGAAAATTTTAAAAATGTTATAACCCAATTGTTTAGGGGGCAAAAAAACAGCTAGGCTGTGTGTATCAAGGTTGTATCCTTTCACTATGCTTATTCATTTTCTATGCTGAACAAGAAACTGGACTATATGATAAAGAATGTGGTATCAGGATTGGAAGAAAACTCAGTAACAACCTTGTGATACACACCCTTACTTGTTGGAAGTAAAGGTGACTTGAAGGAAGAGCAAAGACTAAGCCTTCAGTATGGAGAAACATAAAGAAAAGAAAATCCCTCACAGCTGGACCAATAAGCAACATGATGAAATAAGAAGAGATTGAAGTTGTCAGGGATTTAGTTTTACTTGGAGCCACAATCAATGCCCATGTAAGCAGCGGTCAAGAAATCAGAAGATGTATTTCATGGGGGTGATCTCTTGCCAGAGACCGCTTTAAAGTGTTAAAGAGCAAAGGTGTCACTTTGAAGACTAAGACGCACCTGACCCAAGCCATGGTATTTTCTTTTTAAACTTTTTATTGTGATTTGACTGAAATTTTACAAAGCAGAGTCGTTTTGCATTCAACCCATTTTATTTTGTTTTGTGACACTGATTAAATGGATCTGTTATTTGGTAATAGCTCTCCTCGCACTTCCTCCATGTGGTTACACTTTCCCTGTGTCCTTTTGACCTGTGTGTTCCTGCCTCCATATTTCTCTCCCTGTGCAAATGTTACCCTTTTGATCTGCCATGGTTGATTGGTCCAAGGAATGCACCTCCCTGGTGTAGTTGTTTGGCTGTATTCATAGGCCTGTCTGTTGTTTGGCTGAGAGTTAAGCCACAGGAGTGAGTTCAGTTCCAGGCCCAAAGGGTGACTACGGGCCATAGTCTCAGGGGTTTTACCAGTCTCTGTCTGACAAGTAAACCTGTTGTTTTTTACGTGTTTAAATTTTGTTCCACATTTTTTCTCCCACTCTATCCAGAATCTTCAATTTTGATCCCTTTCAGAGTTGTTGGCATTGGTAGCAGGGCACCATCCAGTTCTTCTAACCTCAAGGTCATGTAGGCTATTGTTCTCATAGTCCATTAGTCCTTGGACTAACAGTTTTCATGTGTCTTTGATTTTCTTCACTCTTCTTTGTTCCTTACTAGGAGAGAACAATAGTTGCATCTTAGATGACTGTGGTATTTTCAATAGCCTGATATACATGTGAAAGCTGGACAGTGAATAAGAATGACTGCAGAATTGATGTATTTGAATTGCGGTGTTGGTGAAGAATATTGACAATACCTTGGGGCTGCCAGAAGAATGAATGCATCTGTCTGAGAAGAAATACAGCTGGAATGCTCTTTAGAAGCAAGAATGGCCAGATTTTGTCACATGTATTTTGGTTGTGTGGTCAGAAGGGATCAGTCCCTGGAGAAGGATATCATGCTTGGTAAAGTAGAAGGTCAGTGAAAAAGGGGAGGTGGATTGTCACGTTGACTACAACTATGGGTTCAAGCATAGCAAAGATCGTGAGAATGGCACAGGACTGGGCGGTGTTTCATTTTGTTGTACCTAACAACACCTAACAACAACAAATTGTTGAGAAAAGATTCTTTTCTATAATTCACAGTTGTTGTTAGGTGCTGTTGAGTTGGCTCTAACTCAGAGTGACCCTATGTGCAACAGAATGAAACCCTGCCCGGTCCTGTGCCCCCTCACAATCCTTGTTATACCTGAGCCCATCATTGCAGCCACTGTGTCAATCCATTTTGTTGAGGGCCTTCACCTTTTTTCTTGGCCCTCCACTTTACCAAGCATGATATCCTTCTCCAGGGAGTGGTGCCTTCTGACAGCATGACCAAAGTAGGTGAGACAAAGTCTGGCCATTCTTGCTTCCAAGGAGCTTTCTGGCTGCACTTCTTCCAGGACAGATTTGTTATTTCTTTTGGCAGTCCACGGTACTTTTAGCATTCTTCGCCATCACCACAATTTAAAAGCTTTAACTCTTCTTTGGTCTTCCTTGTTCATCATCCAGCTTTCACATGCATATGAGGTGACTGAAAATACCATGGCTTGGGTTAGGCACACCTTAGTCTTCAAAGAGACATCTTTGTTATTCAGCACTTGAAAGAGGTCTTTTGCAACAGATTTTCCCAGTGCAAAACATCCCGTCATTGTCATGGAGTGGGCCCCCGACTCATAGTGACCCCTCCTTGGGTTTCCGAGGCGGTATCACTACAGAAGTAGGATTGCTCAACCTTCCTTCTGAGGAGTGGCTGGTGGGTTTGAACCGCCAGCCTTCTGGTTAGCAGTCAAGTGCCTTAGGCACTATGCTACCAGAACTCCTGCAATATGTCCCAGTACAATACAGTGTCTTGACTGCTGCTTGCATTGGTATTGGTTGTGAAACCAAGTAATACGAAATCATTGACAACTTCAATCTTTTCTTCATTTATTGTGAGGCTAATTATTGGTCCATTTGTGAGGATTTTTATTTTCTTTATGGTGAGATGTAATCCATACTGCAGACTGAAGTCTTTAATCTTCATCATAAGTGCTTCAAGTCATCTTCACTTTCAGCAAACAGAGTTGTGTCATCTGTGTATCTCAGGTTGTTAACGAGTCTTCCTTCAGTTGTGATATCATTTTCTTCATATAGTCCAGCTTCTCCTGAGGAACCTGTACATAGACCAGCAGGTTGTCATTTGAACAGAACAAGGGGATACTGCATGATTTAAAATCAGGAAGGGAGTGCATCAGGGTTGAATCCTTTCACCACATTTATTCAATCTGTTTGCTGAGCAAGGAAGCTGGACTCTATGAAGAGGAGTCATTCACAGTAGTATCTTCTCTATTTGTGCAGATTAAGAGAAATGTTTACTGATCTCAATTCAGAGAAAAAATGCTTGGGCCACAATAAAATATATTTATAGATCCTCCCACCAAATGGGTTATGTTTTATAGCTAATGGATACATTTGATGTTAACTTTGGTACATTTGATGTTGACTTTATGTGGAAAAGCTCTTGGCTGCTAATCTAAAGGTTGGAGGTGTGAACCCTTCAGCCACTTTGTGGGGAAAAGATGTGGCAGTCTACTTCTGTAAAGATTTACAGACTTGGACCTCCTGGGGCATTTCTACTCTGCCTTGTGGGTCTGTATGAGTCAGGAACTAGATGCTAATTGCTGGTTTTTATGGAAAACCAAGATAGTCCCTCCTGTAGTATGAGCTGCTTTTTTTTTTTTTCCTTCTTCAAATGTCATGCCTCACTTAGGAGTTAACTACTTTGTCAAATAATGGTTTTATTTTAGGATCAGTAGTTTCAAGAGAGTAGTATTATCACTATGAGTACCATTATTGTGGGAGTTGTTTTTTTTTTTTTTAAAAAAAAAAAAAAAAAGTCTAAGTGTAGGCAAATGCCTGTATGGTACAAAAGAAAATGACTTGATGAGCTTCCAATTTATTAGCTACTGAGTGAGTATATGCTGATGCTTTCTAACTATTCTGTTTCGTAAAATATTCCAGTTAGGTCTTTATAGCCCTGTTTTTTGCCTAATCCTAACCCTGCTCCTTATATTCCTTTTATTGCTAACTAATTTTTACTCAGTGTAGAATTTAGTTTAGGAGTTAATTCCAGTAGGAAGATTTTTCTGACACCCTTCTCCCCAGTCCCAGTCTGGTTTTGCTGATCTGTTTGTTCCCATGACAGACTACCTTGTGTTTGTCCATCTGTCTTCCCAGCAGGAAGGAAGAACATTATGTATTTTTTCCTTGTCTCTATCCTAACACAGTGCTAGCACCCAAAAGATGTACAGCCCTTTTAGAACATTGCTATGGGAGTGTTGTAAGGATTCTGACCCACAGGCCATTTCCTCTTGAGTTTAGAGGTGGGGAACCAGAGTTGCTAAGTAAATTGTCCAAGAACTATATGAATGTATGTTACTTTAAATTGATTATCTGTAGCATTAGTCTTGATGACAATATACTTCTAAGCTTTAATTTGCTTTTCTGAAAAATTAGGGCTTTGAATAAGATGTTCTCCTTGGTTCTTTCCATTTATTTATAAGATTCTGTAATCCTGTCACCTGGCGGAGAGTGGACTGTGACAAATGTGTGTGAAGGAAAGATCATTGATCCCATACAGACAAGCAGTTCTAGGATCTTTGATCACATCAGCTTGTTCTTAGCACTACAGTTTCTTATTGGATTAATTTTTTTTTTAGAAAAAAAAATTTACAATATGTTTCATCTTCAGCTAAACCAGTGATTTTGAACTGGGATAATTTTTCTTCCCTGGGAGTACATTTGCCAATGTCTGGAGATATTTTGACTGCTAACCAGAAAGCTGGCGGTTCAAACCCACCATCTACTCCTCAGAAGGAAGGTTGGACAATATACTTCCATAGTGATACTGCTTTAGACACACAGGGAGGGGTTGCTATGAGTTGAATCTGACTCGACGGCAGTGAGTTTGGTTTTTGGTTTTTTGGAGTTGTTTTGATTGTCACAACATGGGAGGGGGGTTGCTATTGACATTTGTTGGGAAGAGAGGCAATGATTCTGCTAAACATCCTATAATACACAGGACTCCCACAGCAGAGAATTATTTGGCACCAAATGTCCATAGTACCACAATGGAGAAACCCTAAGCTAAACAATTAAGCCCCCCAATAAGGCTCTAGTACTTTCAAAGGAAAGACTTGCTTCCTCCCCCCCCCCCATGTATTTTGCTTTTATCTTTGAAAGATAGCTTTGCTAGATATAGGTGTTGTTTTTTTTTTTTTCCAAAACTTTATTTTGTTATTGAATATATACAACAAATCATCCACCAGTTCAAAGCAAAGACTTGCTCTTAGTTTTTTAGGATTCTAGTACTTATGACCTTTTTAATTTGAAAGTACTCCATATATGTCACCTATTCAGTCTTCAATTTTATTGAAAAGGAGGGGGCTATTTCATGACTCTTTAAAAAGAGAGTATTTAAACAATAATATTAAGTGTATAATCATCCTTTTCAAACAGGGTCAGTGCAGTCAGCTATGTACCTTAGCTGAATTAGACTAGACCTCACACATTCCATGTCACTTGTTAAAGTTTTTTTTTTTTTTTAATCATCAAGGGGCACTAGTCTTTTAGTCTAGAAGTAGAACTTAATTCTAGATCCTCAGCAGCAGGCATTATACTTAGTCATCCAAGTCACGAGTAGTGGGAGTGGCAAAGCAGATGGAATTCAAAGGGACTGTGCTAGATTTATTCTAGGGATCAGCTTCCCATGGCAGTGTAGTATGGAGGCAGCACAGAGGAGGTGAGGAGAGTGGACTGAACTCCAGCACCTGTGTTCTTGCCCCTGCTCCATCATGTAACCTGGCTGAAGTTATGTTATCTTGATAAATCCTTCAAAATGGACATAGTGACAGAACCTACTTCATGGTGTTACTGTAAGCATTGTATTTAGTACTATTACTGACACATATTAAGTGTTTGGCAAATGTTGCTGTCAACATCACTGCAATCACCTGTGTCATTAGTGCCTTACTCCTCTGGAGATAGCATCACTCAGAGCTCTTGTTGAAGGGGCGCACTGCCTTCTGCTCTGGATAGTGCCAAAGGATTTCTTTATCATGAGGAGACATTTCAAGTCACTGTCTTGATATCTACATATCAGCTTGCTTGGGTAAAAGTAACAGAAATTATAAAACGGTGTAGGAGATGTACTTTTCCATCCTTTTGTTCTTTGTTTGTCTTAGTATACCAGGTGCTGATTATGGTTATCCTGATATTTCAAGGAATTTTTTTTTTCCTTCTTAAGTATTTTTGAAAGAAATGTGATTTTGATAAGATTTCTTCTCTCTCCCCACTTGCTTCATAATATTCTGGTAAAGTCTATCCTGCTTGTGACAGAAGTACACTTATGAAGAAACAATAAATTTATGGGGGAAAAACAGGGTTTTTTTTTATTAAGTTTTTTAATCTGAGCTTATAATTTTATGTTATTATTTGGTTTTGGTTATTATCATGAGAGGATTTTTCTTTTATTGAATCTGATATATTGAAAATTGTGTGCTAGTCATTAGGAATAGTTACTTGAGAATTATGTTTGAGGAAGAGTTTGCAGTTGCATAGGTGTATATCTGCTCCCCCATGTGGTTGTGGTCAAAAGAACTATCAAGCTTGTATTAAGAACACAACTCCATTGCATTGGTGATGAGTTAGCATCATTCTTGAGCAGGAGGAATTAAGCTACAGATCTAGAATTTTATGCAGTGTATCAAGCCCTGATAATGAGATGACATGACATAAAATAAATACCTGTGATAGTATTTTCTAACCAATTTCTATAATGCAGAACTCCTACCTGTCTGTATTCGTCTAACTTTACTGTGGCAAACTGGGGGTTTCTTCTTTGAGTCACAAAGATAGATGGAGAGGTTTATAGGGCATAGAATAGAAAATGTGTTGGAAAGCAGGAGATTTTGGTTTTCTCCCTCTTTTCCCACATATTGTTAATAAATGAAACAAAATTACTAATCCACATATAATTCCTTTATCAAGTTTTATGTTATTAAAAATGTATGTTTATGAGATGGCTGAGCAGGGTTAGCAGTGATTGTGGAATACTTACCTTGAATTTGCTTCTGAACAAGAAACATCTGTCTGTGCTTTCATCTTGGATACTCCCATGGTGGCAACTTTTTTTTTTTAAAGGGCTTAAGGTAGGGGTGGGATGCTGGCAGACAGCTTGATGATACTCTGACATTGAGTTCTAGACCTAACTAAGAGGACTGTAATAGAATAATTATTTCCTTTGTATCTTTATGTTTTGTACCTACTATGGTTATGTCAGCCAGAATTTTGAACTGTTAGATCTTAATGTCTTAAGGGAAAACACTATTAAGGATTGAATGTACTGGCTTTGAATTGATTGCTCATTGTTACAGAATTTCATTGCAATAATAAATACTAAGTTATTCAAGCGTCTACATGAATACAAATAAGGAGAAATGGGAATGCTGTTATTCACTAGCATATGCTATTAGTGGGCTACACTGCATGTAAAGTTGAGAAATAATGTAAGGCTTGGGCTTTGCCAGCTAGAAGGCTTTTAATCTAGTGCATAAGAAATGCCATAACAGAATAAATAGGAAGCAGAAAAGAGTAAAGACTTCTAATTGCAATATGTGTGAAAGAAGTTAGAAGTCAGAGTAAGATGGTGTCGTAGATTGAATCGTGTCTACCAAAAATGTGTCAAGTTGGCTGGGCCATTATTCTCAGTGATCTGGCAGTTATATAATAATGTAATCATCTCCATGATGTGATCTGATGTGATCAGCTAATCAGTTGTAAAGAGATTAGGTGGGATGCAATGCCCTTACTCAGGTCATAGCTCTGATCTGATGTAAGGGAAGTTTCCCTGGGGGTGACCTGCATTAACTCAGGGACTTTACTACCACTGAGAAGGAAAAGACAGGAGCACAGCACATCCTCTGAACCTGGAGTCCTTGCACTGAGAAGAACCTCCTAGACCCAAGGGCAAATTGATGCCAAGACACATGGAGATCTCCAAGGGACGTGAGACCCACAGGTGTTAAAAGGAGACATGGACTTTCCTCCAGAGGTGGCAGAGTGAGAAAGTCTCCCCCTTAGCATCCTGATTTCAGCCTTTTAGCCTCCTAAACTGTGACAGAGTAAATTTCTGTTTGTTAAAGCCATCCACTTATATTTCTGTTATGGCAACACTAGATAACTAAGACAGATGGGTTTGCCAGAGGAACTGGAACCTCAAATGGAAAGGATTTAGAAGGGCAGAAAGGAGAAGAAAAGTATTTTTAAAGAAGTGCTTAAAGAAATGCCTTGGGAATATACTGAATCACATGGTGAAAATGGCCCTTTACTGCTGTGATCTTTTTTCCCAAAATCCATAACTTCAATCTAATCATGAGAGAAGTATCAGGCAAATTCCAAATAGAAGGAGATCCTACAAATACTTGACAGTACTCCTTGTAACTCTCAAGGTCATGAAAAACAAAGTAAGTCTAAGAAACTGTCATAGCTAAGAAGAGCCTAAGAAGATACAGAAGTAAATGTAATGTACTGCCCTTGATGGGATCCTAGAACAGAAAAAGACATTGCGAAAAAATAAGAAAACCTGAATAAACTGTGAACTTTAGTGAATAATAATGAATCAGCATTGGTTTAATAATTGTAACAAATGTATCATACTAATAAAAGATGTTAATAGTAGCTACATTTGATGTATGTGGTAGTTCTGTACTATCTTCTCAAAGAAAATCTTTTTATCCATAGAGATTTACCTATATAATAAATACATTTTAAGTTATAAAAAGGAAACCCCTTGCAGGTAAAACAGAAAGGAATGTCTAATTTTATCAAATACTTCTAGAGCTACCATAATAATCACCAGATAATTTTATCTTTAACCTATTAATGGGATTGATTATAATGCTAAATTTCCTAATACTGAATTTTAATGAAGTGACTCCTATATAGTCATTCTTTTAATGTCTTGCTAGTTTCTATTTAAAATGTTTATACTAATAGTCATAACTGAGATTGTATTATAATGGGAATTTTTGGTTGGTTATCTTTGACAGATGTTTATTAGGAGTAGTATTGAAGCATTATAAAAAAAAATGGGAAGATTCTCCTCCTCCATTCCACTCCAGACCTGTTCCCTCAGGAAGGGCAAGCTAAGTTGAAATACTTCCATTAACCTTTGGATATAAGTAATTTTATGTTACTGTTTTACCCACAGGAAGAAGAGGGAACAACTTGTAAAACACAGAAAACTTACTGGCTTCAAGATTGTGTTTTATCCTTATCTCCAACCAATGATCTTATGGTTATAGCTCGAGAACAGAAAGCTGTATTTCTAGTGCGTAAGTACCCATTTATTTTCAGTGGCCCTTATTTTAGTGTGTATAATAGAATCAAAAATGGATTTGGCAGGAAAGAAAATGTTATTTCTGTTATATGCATTATATGGTAGTGATGTTCTATAATTTACTCTTGTACTTTTTATTTTGTATTTTGTGTTTCTCTTTTTTTTGCTTTCAATTCTTTTTATTTCCTCTCTGTTTTTCTATTTTGGCTGCAGATACCATAGCTATCACTCTCTGGTATTTCAGAGGCAGTACTGGGCATTGGCCAGTTCTTGCAAAGGCCAGTCAGAGCTAAATGGTTCATGACCCTTTCTTAGTAATAATGTGAATGAGGTGATTTCCAGCTATAATTTGAAACTCATAATACTGTAAGTCTCTATGTTGGACATAGGTTTTCAACTCATAATTTTTGTTGAAGATTGATATTAAAGTTTGGGGATGAATATGACATGCAACTTCCCTAATCAAAATATAAGATCATATGTAAATGGCTATAGAATAGTCTTCTAAAGCAAATTACCCTCTAGAAGCACAAATCTAATGGAAAAATCTCCTCTGCTATTTGAGGATAAATATAGCCTTAAAATAGGTGGGATAGTATGTGGAAATTATGCCTCAACAGCTGTGACAAGCTTATATGGGTTTAATTGGAAGAGGAGGGAGACTGAACGTTAAAATGGGTAGAAAACCAAAACCAAACCCACTGCCTTTGAGTCAGTTCTGACTCATAGCGACCCCCATTGGGTTTCCAAGGCAGTAAATCTTTATGGAAGTAGATTGCCCAGTCTTTCTTCCATGGAGTGGCTAATGGGTTTGAATTGCCAACCTCCTGGTTAACAGTCAAAAGCCTTAGGCACTGTGCCACCAGAGTACCTCAGAGTAGGTAGAGTTTTCTGAAAATCCTACAAAAATTTTTAAAATTTTTATATTTTAAAATATTTTATATTTACCTATAAAAAAGACTCAAGTCAGTTATCTGTGACAGTGCCAGAGGATCAGGCCCTCAGGTTGACAGGCACTCAAAATATGGAAAGACCTACTTCCTCAGAGTAGAATCGACTTTAATGATGTAGATGGAGTATAACTTTCAGGACCTTCATTTGCTGATGTGGTATAACTCAAAATGAGAAGAAACAGTTGTAAACATTAATTGATAATCAGAATGTGGAAGGTACAAAGTATGGAACTGGGAAAATTGGAAGTTGTCAGAAATAACATGGACTGATGTTAGCTGTTTCAAATCGGATAGTCATATGGTCTGGTATAGCATGGATGACAGATTGAAGAGGAATGGTGTCACATTCACTGTCAAAAAGAACATTTCAAGATCTATCCTGAAGTACAGTGCTGTCTGTGATAGGGTACTATCCATGTGCCTACAAGGAAGACCAGTTAATGCTAATATTATTCAAATTTACGCACCAGCCACTAAAGCCAAATATGGGGAAGTTGAAGAATTTTACAAACTTCTGCACTCTGAAATTGACCAACCATGCAATCAAGATGTATTGGTAATTACTAGTGATTGGAATGCAAAAATTGGAAACAAAGAAGCAGCATCAGTAGTTGAAAAGATACGGCCTTAGCGAAAGAAATGATGTCAGTGACCATATGATAGAATTTTGCGAGATCAATGACTTATTCATTTGGCAAATAACCTTTTTTCAATAACATGACCTGTGGATCTCTCCAGGCGGATCAGACAGGAATCAAGTTGACTACATCTGTGGAAAGAGGTGATGAAGAATCTCGATATCATTAGTCACAACAAGGCCAGGGGCCAACTGTGGAACAGACTATCAATTAGTCCTATACAAGGTCAAGTTGAAGATGAAGAAAATTGAAACAAGTCCATAAGAGCCAATATGACCTTGATTATATCCCACCTGTATTTACAGATGCTCTGAAGAATAGATTTGATGCATTGAACACCAGTGACTGAAGACCAGATGAGTTGTTGGGATGACATCAAGAACATCATACGTGAAGAAAACAAAAGGTCATTGATTAGACAGGAAAATAAGAAAAGACCAAAATGGATGTCAGAAGCCTCTGAAACTTGCTCTTAAACATACAGTGGCTAAAGCAAATGGAGGAAATGATGAAGTAAAAGAACTGAATGGAAGATTTCAAAGGGCAGCTTGAGAAGAGAGAATAATGTATTATATAATGAAATGTGCAAAGAATTGGAATTAGAAAACATAAATGGAAGAACAAGCTCAGCATTTCTCAAGCTGAAGAAAAAATTCAAGCCTCAGATTGCAATATTAAAGGATTCTAAGGGTAAGATACTGTGTGACACAGGAAGCATCAAAAGAAGATGGAAGGAGTACGCAGAGTCACTGTACCAAAAAGAATTGGTCAACGTTCACCCATTTCATGAGGTAGCATATGGTCCAGAAACAATGATATTTAAAGAAGAAATCCTAGTTGCATGAAAGGAATTAGTGAAAAATAAGGCTTCAGAAATAGACAGACTACCCATTGAGATGTTTAAATAAACTGATAACAGCACTGTAGGCACTTACTCATTTATGCAGAGAAATTTGGAAGACAGCAGCTATCTGGCCAACTGACTGAAAGAGATACATATTTATGTGCATTCCAAAGAAATGTGATCCAACAGAATGTGGAAATTATTGAACAATATCATTAATATTACATGCAAGTAAAATTTTGCTGAAGATAATTAAAAAAACGATTCTAGTAGTACATCAGCAGGGAACTGCCAGAAATTCGAGCTGGATTCAGAACAGGGCATGGAATGAGAGAATATCATTGCTGATGGCAGATGGATCTTGGCCAAAAGCCAAAAATATCAGAAAAATGTTTACCTGTGTTTTTTTGACTTTGCAAAGGCATTCATAACAAATTATGGCTAACATTACAAAAAATGGGAATTACAGAACACTTCATTGTGTTCATGCAGAACTTGTACATAGCCCAAGAGGCAGTTGTTTATAGGACAAGGGGATATTGATTGGTTTAAAAGATATGTATGAAGGTTGTATCCTTTCACCATATTTATTCAGTCTCTATATGCCTAAGGCATTTGACTGCTAACCAGAAGGCTGGTGGTTCAAACCCACCAGCTACTCCTCAGAAGGAAGATTGGGCAATCTACTTCCATAGTGATACTGCCTCAGAAACACAAGGAGGGGTTGCTATGCGTCAGATTCAACTCAAAGGCAGTGAGTTTGGTTTTTTGGTTTGGTTTATGCTGAGCAGATAATACAAGAAGTTGGAATATATGAAGAAGAACAGAGCATCAGGATTAGAGGAGGACTCATTAACAACCTGCAATATACAGATGACACATCTTGCTTGCTGAAAGTGAAGACTCAAAGTGCTTATTGATGAAGATTAAAGACCACAGCCTTTAGTATGTATTACACCTCAACATAAAACAAAAATCATCACAACTAGACCAGTAAACAACATCATCATATATGGAGAAGGATCGAAGTTTTCAAGGATTTCATTTTACTTGAGCCCACAATCAACACCCATGGAAACAGAAGTCAAGAAATCAGACGACTTATTGCACTGGGCACATCTGCTGCAAAAGACTTCTTTAAAGTGTTAAAGAGCAAAGATGTCAGTTTGAAGACTAACTTGGGCCTGATCTATGCCATGGTATTTTCTGTCACCTCATATGTATATGAAAGGTGGACATTGAATAAAGAAGACCACAGAAGAATTGATGCATTTGAATTACGGTGTTGGCAAAGAATAACGAAAATACCTTGGACTGCCAGAAGAACAAACAAATCTATCTTGGAAGAAATACAGACAGAATGCTGTAGTTAGAAGCAAGAATAGCCAGATTTCGTCTCATGTACTTTGGTCATGTTGTCAGAAGAGAGCAGTCTTTGGAAAAGGACTTGGTAAAATAGGTCTGCATAAAAGGGGAAGTTCCTCAACAACACAGTGTTGCAATGATGGGCAAAGATTAACACAGTGGCTGCAATGATGGGCAAAGATTGTGAGGTTGATGCAGGACTGAGCAGTGTTTTGTTCTGTTATACATAAAGTTGCTACGAGTCAGAGCTGACTCGATGGCATCTGACAACACAACAACAACATTAAATTTAGTACCCATAATTCTAAAGGAAAAGAGTAAAAGTTATAATTATTGCTTTGGCATGTTATAGTTAAAATAATTGAAATGTCTTTTATTTTTTTCCAGCAAAATGGAAACATAGTGATAAAGGAAAGGAAGAAATGCAATTTGCGGTTGGTTGGAGTGGGTCTTTAAATGTTGAAGAAGGGTAGGTGCCCATTAATTTCTTGTTTCTCTGTGCATTAAATGTGTATGTGAAATTGGTTTACTGAAAGTGAATGTGTTAAGTTTCATAATTTAGTTTTTAGTAAATGTATCATTCAAATTGTAGAGTAGAACTGCTTCATGGGCTTTTCAGTGCTGCAACCTGTGGAAGCAGATCACTAGTCCTTTCTTTTGTGGTGCCTCTGAGTAAGCATGATATGCCAACATTTTGGTTAGCAGCACCACCTAGAGACTCAGAGGGATTGTAGAGTTTATATAAAAGCATGATCTGGTCAGAACTTAAGTTTTACTCAGTATATGTTTACTTAAAATTTTTTTTAAGTAAGATTTAAAAAACACTTTGGAGAGAATTCCATGGAATCTTTTTAAATTTAGGCCTTTCCTTCCATTTTATGTTATTAATTTTATTCAACCAAAAAAATCAAGGGTAGTCATTGTCTTCTCTACTGTGCTAGCATTGGACTGCTTGAAGGGGACAGTGCTATATTAATTAATTCTTAAAAGAGTTATAAATAGTTCAGAAATGCAAGATGGTTAAGTCCAGTTTCCTACTAATTCAGTGAGAGTTGGAAAATTTTGATCTCTAGGATCATTACATGATGGAGCTACTTATTTGAAATCCTGAGCCAAAAACTGTTTTTTCAGTTAAATTTTTATGACTGAAAGTTCTTTGATCAGACTGAATAAGATGATCTTACAGACTTAGAATTCAGACACACAAACCACAACCAAGTGGAAATACTTAGTACATGCTGCAAAAGGACCAGGGAGGCAGCATCTTCTGATCTCCTCTAACTCCACAAGAGGAGGACAGAATCACCATCAGCAACCCAATGCCTGCTTGTATGAGGCCAGACATGCTGCCACCCTCCAACCCTCTTACTCACTTTGACACTAACTGTTCCTCCCATAGCACCTACCACTTCTCTGCTGGGTTTGATAATTCGCTGCAGTGGCCACACAGAACTCACAGGTTATGGGGTTTATTAGGGAAGCAACAGGCTCAGTTCAAGTTCTGTAATGCATTCAGTCTTTCTCAGCCTGCGATCTCTCAGCTGACACACAGTCTTTCTCAGTAGAATGTCTCTCAGTAGCACGTATCTCTCTCCATAGTGCATGTCTCCCTTAGGTCTCTCAGCAGCACGTCATTCTCAGCCGGCAGTCAGAGAGACTCTCTCCCTTTGCCTCTGTAAGGACTCCTTTTGAGTCTGACAGAGTGGCCAAAACCAACCAATGCCAACATCAGAATTCTATACACATGAGATAGAGAGCAAACTTCCCAGAGGATTGCTTCCTGTCCTCCAACAGAAATATACCAGGTGGATAATTTTAACAATCAGCTACTCATGGCAAAGGGGGAGTTACAAAGACTTATGGCTAGAAAAGCCATACCATGTAATTTACTATACCACACATACTTATACATTGTAACTATTCAGTGAAAAATCTTGTTTTCTGTTATTATCAAAATACATTATTTTTCCTTAAATCATTTTGTCTTGACATTTTGAAGATACTGGATTTCTGTCAGAAATGTAAAGCAGAACATAATGGCCTGATTACTGTAAAAACAAACAAAGAGATTAATTAACTTTATTCTGGTACTGTCTGAGGCAGGTGTCTTTATAGTTTCTTGAATAAACTGGAGATGATCATGGAGTTTAACAGCTTAAACAAAAGTTGGTAAGTTTACATGTCAGAAAAAAAAGTCTGGTTGTAGGAAGCATCAAATCCGTGCTTAGAAATAGGTTCTCAGGGGCAATTTCTGCAAAATACAGAGGAGACTCACCAGTTGAAATACAGTAAATCCCTAGAATAAAGTACTTGACAGACATGCAGTTTGCATGTAATTTTATTGATAGTTCATCCCACCCTCTGCCTAAAACCTGATCTGAAACATGATGGAGTTCTTATTCTTAGCTAATGAGGAGGAGAGGGGAATGGTAAGACATGATCGCCTGGTAATCATGTGAAATTTTCTCACTTCTGCGTATGATCGGCTGTGTACAACCAGGTTTTGTTTCCTTTACCTTTATGCTATTTGTGATAATAAGGTGAAAAATACTGTTTTTTATTAACCTCAAATGAATGTGACATTACATATTATGTTAATGCATTTTATGGACTCTACTTATAATGGGACTTTTACTGTGTTTTTGCTTACATACTGAATAAAACTAATCCATGAGAACTAGGTTTTTTTTTTCCCCCTCTTTAATATCAAATTATAGAGAAATAGAAGTAATTGATAATTTCATTGAATTGAATGAGCATATATTTTGGTTTTGATTTTAGGGAATGTGTAACCAGTGCTCTTTGTATCCCACTGGCAAGCCAAAAGAGGTAAGGATGAATAAGAATTGTCTGTTCTCTTTGATTTGATTTATGATCTGCTAAGGTCTAACACATATTGTTTGTAACAGGAGTTCCACTGGACGACCTGATTGGACCTGCATTGTAGTGGGCTTTACTTCAGGTTATGTACGCTTCTACACTGAGGTGAGTTGAGTTTTCAACAGTTAGAAAACAGCAGTTAGCTATAACAACCCATATATGTATTCCCAATTATACTAGTTCATGACTTCATTATGTGCTGTTTGGAAGTGTGTAGTTGTTGCTTTATAGGGGTACAGGTTAGAGAATAAAGTCAGTGAAAGCTATGGTAGAAGAGACACAGAAGCTGTATTCTTCTGAAGTGAGTACTGGTATCTATGGAAAACTATAGAGGAAATGATACTCTCTGTCATTATGCCTGTTTAGCTATATCTGTAAGAAAACGTCTTCTCTGTGCTTCCTCTTAGAATGGTGTGCTCTTGCTCGCACAACTTTTGAATGAGGATCCAGTGCTACAGCTCAAATGCAGGACCTATGAAATCCCCCGGCATCCTGGTGTGACTGAGCAGGTAGTGTAGAAGATCGTGTTCAAATGAATGCCATTATGTTTTCTCCTCCCTTGAATGAGAGGGAGAAATCAAAATACCCTTATCTTGTGGCACCATTAGCTGTGCTGTCAACCTCTAGAAATATAGAAATGAATACTGAGAAAAGAATACCAGCCGTGTTTTTACTTATTTAAGAAATACTGTTTTGTTCTATAATTTAAAAAAAAAAATCTAATGCAAAAAGAAAGTCTCATTTTTTGAGCTATTAATAGCAACTTTAAGGCAAAAATATGGTATAGTATAACTTTTATATCTTTTTTTTCATTTCATGTAGGTATCAGAATTACCCATAGTAATGGTCTTCTTTATCAGTAGTACTACTACATTGTACTTAACCTCTGTTTCTCAGAAAAGAGGTTATTAAATTTTTGTTAATAGAGCAAAATAGTTTATAGTAATTGAAGATTCTGACTGAGAAAGTAATGCTATTTTATTTAATAATACTGTTTATCTAAGGCTCTCCAAAGGTATAGTTTTCTCTTCTTCGTAGGTGCTTTGTGATATTGTAGTTGTCTCACAGTCAAAAAATAATTATAGAAACAATTCAACTAACATGGTTTTATTTCACTTGTAGTATACAAAGTCAAAGCTTTATAATATGAGTTCTTTCTTTGTACTACCCTGCTTCTAAAAGATTTCAAGTAACTAAATTTCATTGGGGAGATGATATTTGAATTAAGCCGGGGTACAGAATGATAGGTACAGAATTTAATTAATTGAGAAAAAAGGATAAAGTATGTTACGCAACAGGAGAAAAATAAGGGAAGGTTCAAATACAGGGCTGTGTATGAAACTGCAAATAAACCAGTGTTAGCAAATAACTGAGAAACTATTGAATAGAGAGAGTGCCCAAATTCTACATGAATTTGAAAGCCAAGTAAACTGAGGAGGAGCTTCGGTGGCACAGTGATTAGAGCATTGGGCTACTAACCAAAAGGTGGTGGTTCAAACCCACCAGCTGCTCTTGGGAAAAAGATGGGGCAGTCTGCTTCCGTAAAGATTTACAGCCTTGGAAATGCTATGGACAGTTCTACTCTGTCCTGCTATGTTGCTGTGATTCAGAATCAGCTTAATGATATGATTCAGGAGATAAGAGAAGCTTTTAAAGATTTATTGAGAAGGAAGTGATATAACAAAGTGATACCAAGAAACTCTTTAAAATGAGTTGAAATTATGAGAGATTAGAATCAAGGAGACTAGTACTTTGATCTTTATTTATAGTAGATATTAGGAATATTTGTAGTAGATATTAGGAACCAGGATTAGACTTATTGTAGAAGAACGGATTGGTACAAAGAATATTTTGAGGGAAGAATTGACAGGACGTTATTATTGTCTAGAGATGTAGGGTATTAAAAATAGAACTAAATCAAAGATGGCGCTAAGATACCCATCTTGTGCAGTGCCTTTGACAAAGTTGGAAGAGGGAGCTGCTTTGAGGGTAAAAAAAATTTGGTTTTAGACATAATGAGTTTGAAGCAGTAGTTGGAAATAAAAGCAAAGTACTGGTATTTATTTATAGCTATTTATTTACTGCCTTTTATGTACCTTGCCCAGTTATAATCACAGAGGATTCATTGGTTAACAAAACACACAAGGTCACTGCTTTCATGTAACTTACAGTTTGGAAGTGGTGGAGGAGGGAAACCAACAACTAGAGATAGCAATGATTTAAGTCTCTGATAGATGCTATAAAGGAAGTAACTGTGGTGATGATATATAGTAACATGGCAAGAGAGTACGGATACTATTTGAAATAGAGGGTCAGGATCAGCCTCTGAGTCACTGACATTTGAGCTGAGACCTACATGATAGGAAGCACCAGGCAGGTGAAGATCTGGAAGGAGAAAGTCCAGCCCCATGCATAGGACTGAGGTTATGATGGACTTCTAGTCCTGTTCAGGAAGCAAGGGGAGAGAGAAATGAAATGACTTTAGATCTTGGAGGCATGGTTTAAGAGCTCAGGTTTAATTCTACTGCAGAAGAAAAGCATCAGAGAGTTTTAATTAGGAGAGTGATTTGATCTCTGATGTGTCACAAAGATCCTGCTGTCTTTGTGGAACATGGATTGTGAAGACCCAAAGTAGAAGCAGGAAACCAAACTCATTGTCCATCAATAAGAACTTGTTAAGTAAATCTTGGTAGATATAATGGAATACTCTACAACCATGACAAAGATTGTTTATTGATTGAAATATAAAAATATCACTGAGTAATAAAAATATTACATATTGACATATTGTTGAGAAATAAAAAGTACTACACTTGAACTGCCAAAGTATACTATACTTTGAACTGCCAGCCTTCTGGTTAGCAGTCAAGTCAGTCAAGTGCCTTAGGCACTATATGTGTATACATATATATATATATATACACACACACACAATGATGAGCCCAAGTATAGCAGGGATTGTGGGGCTGGTGTGGGATAGGGCAGTGTTTCGTTCTGCTGTGCATGGGGTCGCTATGAGTTGGAAACGACTCAGCGGCACTTAACAACAACAACAACACACACACACACACATATATATATGTATGTATATATGGGAGCTCTGGTAGCATAGTGGCTATATATTAGGCTCTCTCTCTCTCTCTCTCTACATATATATATATATATATATATATATATATATATATATATATGGGAGCTCTGGTAGTAT
>NW_006921626.1:2201444-2205350 GCF_000298275.1 Orycteropus afer afer | reverse complement strand
ATATGGGAGCTCTGGTAGTATAGTAGCTAAGGCACTTGATTGCTAACCAGAAGGCTGGTGGTTCAAACCCACTAGCCACTCCTCAGAAGGAAGATGGGGCAATCTACTTCCTTAGTGATACTGCCTCGGAAACCCAAGAAGGGGTCGCTTTCGACGGCACATAACAATAACAACGTGTATATATATATATATATATACTGATTTGGCGGCAATGCTAATTACTATTTTTTTCTTTGTTATTTCTTAAATAGAATGAAGAGTTGAGTATTTTATATCCAGCTGCCATTGTGACTATTGATGGGTTTAGTCTTTTTCAGTCTCTTCGTGCTTGTCGAAATCAGGTAGCAAAAGGTAATTTTTTGGCAAGAAGTATATAACATCTGATTATTTTTTATTTATTTTAGCCTATTTTTAGAATTATACATGTCTTCAAAGTAAAAGGCTTTCTGAACTAGATTTAAGAAGGGAAAAACAAATCAAAAACCCTTTTGTAGATATGGGAGTGCATTGATTAGTATGATAATAACAAAGACTGAAACTTCAGCTCTCTGTGCATGTTGCTAGTGGAGAATGTGGCCAGCACAGGAACATGCTTTACTCACTCACTCAGCAATATGTGTTACCCAATTAGGAGAGAGATTTGCCAACTGTATTGAGAATCAGCCACAGTGATTGGAATTTGGTTGCATCTAGCTGATGAACCATATTTCTCACTAGATCTGCAGCTACAGGAGCAGTGTACTAAACGCTTGCGATTCTTCATTGCTTTTGTTCTTACTGAGGGTGAAGCCACCAGTGGGTGCAGGGGGAATTTTCCCACAGTAGGCAGGGCACAGTAGGGAGTCAACATCAGCTGCTTCTTGCTAACTTAGAACACTTCTGAGTGGAGGGATATTAGAGGCACAGACATAATGTTTGTAAAATAGGCACCTACATTACTTCTAGATTTGAGGATGGAAAATGCACAAATAATGAGTTCTTAAATTTGCTACTCATAGTTTTCCTTCTTATGTTTGGAAAAACATACTGTATTTTATGAAATCTAAGATGGCATTGATTGTAAGATGCATCGCTATTTTATATACACTCAAAAGCAAAAATGCTGCCAGTAAAAAAACACAGTCAATTTTATGTGAGAAAAAAAAGGGGGAGGAGTTTAAAATTGGCAAAAATACAGTACTCTCACTGACTTCCACTTTTCTTCTGGGTTAGGATAGAGGAGTCTTAGTGGCCCTGAAATAAAGCAAGTAACATTTAACTCTTAAATGGTTGAAACAGCTGCCTTGAAAACATAGGTTAATTAGGATCTGTTTGCGATCCAAAGAAGTTCTTTATAAATCCAGAACTGAAATAGCAAGACACAAAATAAACAATTTCTTCTGGGGAAAATATGCAGTGTCTTATATTGTGATAAACAGTAATGTTTTCATTGTACTTTTTAGCAGGTTGATCTGATTGTAAATTCTGAAGTCATCTATGAAGTTTTGTAATATGTGCTTTTCTGTTAGTTCAGAATGTGTTTGAATCTTAATACTTGTTTTAACTAACGTATATGTCCAAAGAAACTGGTGATTTTCTGTAGATAAGAATTCTACTGATAAACTAGAAATAGGTAATTCTGTTACAATTGGTAACTGTCAACCATTTAGGTTTTTTACCACTTTTTTTTCTTACATATATAAAATTATGTATAAGCCATTTTGTCTCCTAAGAGGTAAGAAATTGAGTCACTTAGTGCCTTCTTATTGTAAGTTGTTCTAAAAAGAACTTGAGGTTACTTAGCTGCAAATTGTTATGACATTTATTTCAGTATATAGGAAAATTCTCTTTTATTGGCCTTATTATAAAATCTGCAGTGCTTAAAGGATTATATTTTTCCTTTATTAAAATATTTTTCTTCACTTTCCAGAATAAACAGCTAAAATTCAACTGTATTCTAATCTTTAGCTTGGAGATACGTACTGATAAATGGGACCTTTTGCATGAACATACCACAAAAGGTGTAACTGTATCTTTTCCTTTTGTTACTAGGTGGAAGTAGTAATGTTAACTATGACATTTTATTTTTTTCTGGGAATGCTATTGCTGAAACATACCTTACTGTCAAGTCTGGCCTCAGTTACCTAGACTAGAGATCTTGCTGTATATGTGCTCCTGCCAGGTATCATCAGTTTTGGTGTAAGGGACTCATTGCTGTTCCTAAGATTTTACCACCATCTTTCTCAGGAAAGAGAAATTGCTTAGTTGACATTGGTTGCAGTTTCAGTTTTCTTTGATTTTTAGAAGTAGTCTAGGATTTTTTATATATTTTTCTTTAATTACTTGAGTATTCTAAAATTTTTTGTGACTGTCAACTTAATCATCTTTTAATGTGTCCATTTTATGTGTATTGTCTTGAAGTAAGTAAATACTACTTTATGACTTATATATTTACGTTGCCTTGTAATTTCTTGATATTTTTTAGAATAATAAATCAAACCTTGGAAGGAAGGTTGGGCAATCTACTTCTGTAGTGATACTGCCTTGGCAACCCAAGGAGGGGTCGCTGTGAGTCGGGGCCAACTCGACGGCACATAACAACAACAACAACAACAAATTTTAATGGTTTTATGTGAAACTCCCTTTTATCTGTTATAATTACATTTGGATTGTCTACTTTTTTGTCTTTGACAGCTGCAGCATCGGGCAATGAGAACATACAACCACCACCATTAGCTTATAAAAAATGGGGTCTACAAGATATTGACACTATTATTGATCATGCTAGTATTGGTAAGCATTACTAGTTCAAACTCTCTTGGAAGTCATTTCTTATACTTTTTTATTAAAATACCTTATTTATTAGAAATATACATTTATGCTTATATAAAAAGGATATGCATTGCCTTTAATGAGCCATTCTGAAATTAATTCAGCATGGGCTTATGCCCTTAGGAATTTTAATGAAGGTTTGATTACGGCCCTCAGCATTAAGATTATATAGTTTTAAGTCATTCATTATTTGACTTGATTTTTCTGCAGATAGGTTTGATCCATATAATTATCATATAGATTACTCTCTTAAAAATGTAACCTTTAGACCAGAAGAAGATAAATCATAGTAGATTTCTTCTTGCAACCAATATTCAAGAGAACAAGCTCAGAGAAAGGCATTCTAGCCAATGTGAGTTTAGGCATGAGGGTGAGAATGCTTTGTGTGCTGGAGAAACAGTGAGTGCAAAGGAGAATTGGCAAGAGGTGATGCCAAATATGTAAGTAGGAGTCAGATTTTTAAGAGCCTGATATGCTGTACAGAGGCCATTGGTGGTTCATTGGTAGAATTCTTGCCTTCCACATAGGAGACTCAAGTTGGATTCCTGGCCAATGAACCTCATACACAGCCACCACTTGTCTATCAGCGGAGGCCTGTGTGTTGCTATGGTGATGAACAAGTTTCAGCAGGGCTTCCAAACTAAGACAGATTAGAATCAAAGATCTGTTGATCTGCTTCCAAAAATCAGCCATTGAAAACTCAATGGATAACAAAACATGCACAGATCCCCTTGTGTATGGGCAAAATGAGTTTAAGACGCCATGGCAGTTAACAACAGTGAGAGTATGCTATGCAAATAAATTTAGGTCTTTCTCCTAGCCACATTGAGAGCCACTGAAGGATTTTGAGCGAAGGAAGGATATTATCAGATGTTCCTTTTAGAAAAATCACTTCAGTGGCAGTTTAAAAGCTGGACTAGAGGGGACAAGACTAGCTACTGGGTCTGGTAAGGAAGCTGTAATAATCTTGGTAAGAAATAATGGGCTTCTGAATTAAAGCAGTAGAAATGGGGGTGGAGAAGAATGAAATACTATTTGGAGGGGCTTTTAAAAAGAAAAAAAAATATATATATATAAGTTTGTGTATTTTTTTTT
>NW_006921626.1:2073404-2201344 GCF_000298275.1 Orycteropus afer afer | reverse complement strand
TTTTTTTTTTTCTATTTACCAATATGGTATATGCTTATAAAAAAAATTATTTAAATATATAAAGAGAAAAGAAAAAAAAAATCTCTTAAATCCTACTTCCCAGAGATACTCACCAGTCATATTGTGGTAAGCATCCTTGCAGACTTTCTGGTGTGTGTGTGTGTTGGGGCTGATGTGTAAGTAATATACCTTATGAGAGAGAGAGAGAGATATGTTCATAAATAGGATTATATTATACCAGCTACATTATAGCACTTTTCTAATCAAGGTATGAAGAGCTTTTCACATTAATTCTGCGAAGTATGCATTGTATCTATAAGAGTCCCAATGGAAAACAGATGGCACACTTGAAATAGGTTAATCAAAAGAGGTGTATTCACAGAGAAACTATTTATAAAGATGTGGTTTAGGAAAACCACAAGGAGTGGTACAATTTCGCTGGGCTTCTCAGAAGCCAAGCTCTTAACTGCTCCTGGGCCTAAAGGGACAGGGAAGGGAACTTTCTTAGAACTTGGAGGTGAATAGAATCAGTGCCTTGAGAGCAACAGTGACACATAGCCAGTTTTTCAGGAAGGGAGCCTGGGAGATAGATAGCTTGACTGAACTTTCTCCTTTTGATCTACCAATGTGACTTTCCAATTTCTGAATCCAACTGGAAGCCAAAGGGCATGGGAGCTATTTGGCATAGCAGATACAGATTGGTCTGTGAGAGAGCAGGGAGAAGAGGGAGGAGTGTGAATCTAGAGGGGCACAGAAGATACCTGACACACATCATCTTTTTTATTGACTGCATAGTTTTTGCGTGGACTGCTGTAGTTAATAAATGCCATATTGATAGACATTTAGTTTGTTTCTGCTTTTTTCTAACATGAAATTTTTACAATATTCCAAAGTGTTGAGTTCAGTTCAGGGCAGCTTCCCTGTTCTGTTAATTAAACTTTGGGACATTGAAACAGGCTAGGGAAAATGATTGGATAGAAAGTACTGCTCTATTACTCTATTTATTTTTTTCCCAGCCTACAAAATGTCAAGAAAAAAAAAATGGGATAAACTTTACTGTCTGTACATCTTTATGTTAAGATCTGATTAATTAATTCAGCAAATAAATGAATATCTGTTAAGTCCCAGGCACTAATTGGTATTAATGGTGCTGAGAATACTAGACAGGCAGGATCTCTGCACTGATGAAGCTTACATTCTGGTTATGGGTAGACAAACAGTTAAACCAAATAAATATGGTAATGTCAGAATGTTAGTAAGCATCATGAAGAAAATAAGCAGAGGGTTATGATAAGAGAGTCAAGGAAGAGGGTACTTTATTTAGATAGACTGAGGAAAGGCCATTCGTGGGAAGTGACATTCACACTGAGCCATGAAGAATGTGAAGTGCATTGGGAGTTATTGATGTGTTCTAAGTGTTGTTGTTAGCAACCCAACTGACTCCTAGCAATCCAAGGTGACAGAGTGGAACTGCCTGTAGGGTTTTTTACTGAAAGGAGCCTGGGTAGCACAAGGGATAAGCACTCAACTGCTAACTGAAAGTTTGGCAATTGGAATGCATCCAACTTGGGAGAAAGACCTGGTGATCTGCTCCTGCCAAGATTGCAGCCTAGAAAACCCTGTGGGACAGTTCTACTCTGTCACATAGGGCTCCATGAGTCAGAAATCTACTTGACACCTAACAATAATGACAATAATCATTACAGGAGCCCATCTCCGGGTTGTCTTGCAGAATAATCGGGTAGGTTCAAACTGCCAGCATTTTTGATGAACAGCTGAGTGCTTAGCTGTTATAACACCAGAACTCCATGTGTTCTAAATAGGAATTTACATTTTTAAAATATCCCCTGGCTGCTGTTTTAAGATTGACTTTTAGGCAAAAAGGTGAAAGCACAGAGATCAGTTAGGATCATATTGCAGTGATTCTGGCAAGAGATGATGGCGACTTTGTAAGGTAATGGAGTTAGAGTGTGGGGTAACATTGAGATATATTTTATACTTGATAATAGATATGTTTGAAAAATAAAGGAAAGGACAGATCAAGATCTCCTAAATTTATAAGTTTGAATAAGTATAGAATATTTACTAAAAGGAGGAGGTAGAGGAAGAGGTTTAAAGTAGACAAATCAAGAGTTGTAGTTTTTTACAGACTAAGTTCTGACACTGTTATACATTCATTATAGAGCTGTCAGATAAATGAGTCTGATGCTCAGGGAAAAAGTGGGACTGTAGATAGAAATTTGGGAGTGACTACTCGTGGATGCTATGATATCCCTTGTTCCGCGTCCTCTTCTGAATCTGGCTTGAACCTCTGGAAGTTCTCTGTCAATATACTGCTGCAAACGTTTCTGAATTATCTTCAGTCAGATCTTACTTGCGTGCGATATTAATGATATTGTTCTATAATTTCCACATTCTGTGGGATCACCTTTCTTTGGAATGGGCACAAATATGGATCTCTTCCAGTCAGTTGGCCAGGTAGCTGTCTTCCAAATCTCTTGGCATAACTGAGTGAGTGCCTCCAATGGGGCATCTGTTTGTTGAAATATCTCAATCGGCATGCCATCAATTCCTGGAGCCTTGTTCTTCGCCAGTTCTTTCATTGCAGCTTTGACTTCTTCCTTCATTACCATTGGTTCTAGATCATATGCCACTTCCTGAAATGGATGAAGATCGATCCATTCTTTTTGGTACAGTGACTCTGTGTATTCCTGCCATCTTCTCTTTGTTTCCTGCATCATTCAATATTTTGCCCATAGAATCTCTCACTATTGCAACTCAAGGCTTCAATTTTTTCTTCAGTTCTTTCAGTTTGAGAAATGCCGAGCGTGTTCTTCCCTTTTGATTTTCAGACTCCAGGTCTTTGCACATTTCATTATAGTAATTGGCTTTGTCTACTCGAGCTGCTCTTTGAAATCTTCTGTTCAGCCCTTTTACCTTTTCATTTCTTCCATGTGCTTTCGCTATTCTCCGCTCAAGGGCAAGGTTCAGAGTCTCTTCTGTCATCCACTTTGGTCTTCTTTTCTTGTCTTTTTAGTGATCTCTTGCTTTCTTCATGGATAATATTCTTGATATCTTCCCATAATTCATCTGGCTTTCGGTCGTTGGTGTTCAATGCATCAAATCTATTCTTTAGATGATCTCTAAATTCAGGAGGGATATATTCAAGATCATACTTTGGCTCTCTTGGACTTGTTTTAATTGTCTTTAACTTCAAGTTGAATTTGCATATGAGCAGTTGATGGTCTGTTCCACAATCATCAATAAATAGAAAAAGGGATATCATAGCTGTTGTCAGATGGATCTTGGCTCAAGGCAAAGAATACCAGAAAGATGTTTACTTGTGTTTTATTGACTATCCAAAGGCATTTGATTGTGTGGATCATGACAAATTATGGATAACATTGAGAAGAATGGGAATTCCTGAGCACTTGATTGTACTCATGAGGAATCTGTACCAGGAGGCTGTCGTTCGAACAGAACAAGGGGACACTACATGGTTTAAAATCAAGAAGGGAGTGCGTCAGGGTTGTATCCTTTCTCCACACTTATTCAATCTATATGCGGAGCAAATAATCCGAGAAGCTGGACTATATGAAGAAAAACGTGGTATCAGGATTGGAAGAAGAATCATTAACAACCTGAGATATGCAGACGATACAACTTTGCTTGCTGAAAGTGAGGATGACTTAAGGCACCTACTGATGAAGGTTGAAGAATACAGTCTGCAGTATGGATTACATCTCAATATAAAGAAAACAAAAATCCTCACAACTGGACCAGTGAGCAGCATCACAATAAATGGAGAGAAGATTGAGGTTGTCAAAGAATTCACGTTGCTTGGTTCTACAATTGATGCCAACGGAAGCAGCAGTCAGGACATTAGACGACGTGTAGCATTGGGAAAGTCATCTGCGAAGGAACCGTATCAAGTGCTGAGGAGCAAGGATATCTCCTTGAGGACTAAGGTGCGCCTGACACAAGCCATGATATTTCCAATCGCCTCGTATGCATGTGAGAGCTGGACAATGAATAAGGAAGACCAAAGAAGAGTTGATGCTTTTGAGTTGTGGTGCTGGCGAAGAATGCTGACAGTACCGTGGACTGCGAAAAGAACTAACAGATCTGTCCTGGAGGAAGTGCAGCCAGAATGCTCCTTGGAAGCAAGAATGGCCAGACTTTGTCTCACCTATTTTGGTCATGTTGTCAGAAGGGACCATTCTCTGGAGAAGGATGTCATGCTTGGTAGGGTGGAGGGTAGACGAAAGAGGGGGAGGCCTTCAACGAGATGGACTGACATGATGGCTGCAATGATGGGCTCAAGTATAGCAGGGATTGTGGGGCTGGCGCGGGATCGAGCAGTGTTTTGCTCTGCTGTGCATGGGGTCGCTGAGTCGGAAATGACTCGACGGCATTTAAGAACAACAACAACACTTGTGGATGGCTGCATAGAATTCAAGAAAGGAAGATAGTCCATTGGATTTGACAGTACGGAACTCTTTATTGACTCGTATGTGAGCTGTTTTAAGTGGAATGGTGAGGTGAAAATCAGATCAGAGTAGCTTTAGGAATGAAAAGGAAATTTTTTACACCTCTTCTCTCAAAAGTCACAAACAGAAGAACAAGAACCACAGCTTCTCCATATATATCTGCAGTCCTCATTGCTTCTGTAAGATCTGTACCCATTTTTCCTACTCTCTGCTGAACATTTGCAACTGGATATACAGATTTAACATACCTGAAATCAAATTTTTGATTTCCTGTCATCAGACTTACTCTACTTTTTTCTTCCCATCTCCATGTCATCTCCTTTACTGGTTGCTCACATCAAAAACATTTGACTTGTCCTTGACTCCTCTTTTTCTCATGCTCCTCATCTGTCTGCCTTTTATCTCTACCTCCATAATATATCCTGAATCTGACCACATCTCATTTCTATCATGTTAGTACTGTAGTTCAAGTCATAGTCATCTCTCGCCTGAACTATTGGGAGGGAAAACATTTTAACTGGTCTTTCTGCTACCTTTCTTCCTTCTCTAAGACCTGTTTGCATTGGCAGCTAGTGTGATCTTTTTGAAATATAAATCGGACTTTTGTCAGTCGTCTGCTCAGAACTTTATAATGGTTTCCCATTTATTCCAAATAAAATCCAAAATTCTTGCACTTGCACACAAGGTCTGACATTATTTGGTTATTGGTGCTCTTTGATCTCATCTCCTACCAGTATCCCTTAAATTGCTGTAGTCTGTCATGCTTATCTCCTTATTGTCCCTCAGACAGACTGACTATCTTCCCATTTTAGAGCATTTGTATATGTTCCATCTGCCTGGAAAACCCAGCTAGCCACATGGTTCGCTCCTTCATTTTATTCAGTTCTCTGTTCAAGTAGCATTCTATTAAAGAGGCCTTCTTTAGCTACTTCAAGGCACCTAGAAAATTTTCCAATGAGTATGTCATTATGGAAATTTACGAGAGGCACTTTAAGGTGTTTCAAGGCATGGAAGCACCTTAAATGTTCAGTGAAACTTCTGATAACTCCTAGAAGAACAAAAATCACAGGTATGGAAAACTAATTATAGTATGCAGCATGGCTAAGAAGTGAGTAATGTTTCCAGCATTCTAGTAATGAAAATAGTGAATATGGATTTGATCAGAAACTGAGATCTAGGTATATTGGAAGGTTACTATGATAAGAGGGACTGTAAACAAGCTTCCATCTTCATTTACCTTACCAAAATCAAACCATTCCTCAGAAGGAAGACTGGGCAATCTACTTCCATAGAGATGCTGCCTTGGAAACTCAAGGCAGGGTCTGTGAGCTGGTCTCGACTCATAATTTACCTTAGATCAACAAAAAGCAATGCCAAATTGATGAATGAAAAGACAATAGTTCTTGATACGCAACTACGAATTTACAGTAATATAGAAGGCCAAACAAAAACTTACTGTCATCAAGTCGACTCTGACTCATAGTGACCCAATAGGACAGAGTATAACTGCAAAAGTGGGTTTCCAAGCCTGTAACTATAAATCTTTACAGAAGCAGTCTGCCTCGTGTTTCTCCTGTGGAGTGGCTGGTAGGTTTAAATTGCCAACCTTTTTTTATTTGGGGTGGTGGTGTGGGGAGTTAGCAGTTCTGTGCTTTAACCACAGTACCACCGGAGCATCTAAATGTAGAGGGCAGGTCATGTTAAATAATACACCATAAGGATGTGGTTAGCAAAATCGAGACAGGAAATTTGTGGCCTGGTTTCTTCAACATATAGATTTCAAGGGGTTGGAAAATGGGACAGGACAGTAGGATTTTTAGTTTGTGTTGCATGCCCATTTGTATGTGGTCTTCACTTTGAAACCTGGGTATATATTTTTTCCTCTGATTATCTGCTATTTTACTGCAAGAGCACAGAATGCAGAAACTTTAGGTCATCCAAGGTTGAAATTTAGCCATATAAGTATGTGGAGAGAGAGGAAAGGGAAGTTGTAGCTGGATAAGTAGGGTGGTGGTTTTTAGGTGCTGTCGAGTCATCTCCAACTCATTCGTACAGCAGAACAAAACACTGCCTGGTTCTGTGCCAGCTCCATCATTGTCGCAATTGTGTCAATCTATCTTGCTAAGGGCAGTCCCCTTTTTCACTGACCCTCCACTTTACCAAGCATGATATTCTTGTCCAGAGAATGGTCCCTTCTTACAGTGTAACTAAAGTAGGTGAGATAAAGTCTGGCCATTCTTGCTTACAAGGAGCATTCTGGCTGCACTTCTTCCAGGACAGATTTGTTAGTTCTTTTAGCAGTCCATGGTACTTTCAGCATTCATTGCCAACACCACAACTCAAAAGCATGGACTCTTCTTTGGTCTTCCTTACTCACATGCATGTGAGGTGATTGAAAATACCATGGCTTGTGTCAGGCTGAGTAGGGTAGTGATCACAAAAAAAAAAAAACCAGAAAACATCATTGCCATCAAGTCAATTCTGACTCATAGCGACCAGCTTTGGGTTTCCAAGGCAGTAAATCTTTTCCAGAAGTAAATTGCCCAGTCTTCCTTCTGTGGAGTGGCTGATGGGTTTGAACCACCACCCTTCTGGTTAGCAATCATATGCCTTAGGTACTATGCCATTAGAGCTCCTTAGTGATCGCAATAGTGACATGGTGTTCTGGTTACCTAGTGCTGTTGTGACAAGAATGTACCACAAATGTGATGACTTAAACAAACAAGAATTTATTCTTTTACAGTTTGGAGGCTTTAGTCTGAGTTCAAAGTGCCAGGCTCTAGGGGCTGTGTGAAAGCCCTTAGACCGTAGGCTTCAGCTCTGCCTCTTGCTCCTAGCCCACTGAAGGTAGAGACTTTTCTTCACTCAGGCAGCTACTGGCTGCTGAGGCTAACAAGCCCAAGGTTAACAAATAAAATAGCATAGTCCCGATGTTACCAAACCACACGGCAGGCCATTAATTCAAGTCCATTGTAAGTCCCAGGGTTGGCAGAACATGGCAGGCTGCTGAAAAACAACATGGCTATATGCAAGGTTCAAGCATGCCATAAGCTTGAGACCATTTCCCAAGACGACTTCCTATATACAGGAAGCAGACTATATCTCTAAGGCAGCTACTCAGGTGCTCATAGTAGATTCCATCATGGAGTTGATTACCAGTCTCATCATGGGGAATGCTATATCCAGCTGCCCAGCCACTCAGCCAGGCCTAGCCAAGTTGATACACAGACTTAATTAACCACCGCACATGGTAAATAGTGAAAAATGGTAGGATTAGTGAATTGGAAGTATTGATGAAATTGTGGAATTACTAGAGTAATGGAGATGGTAACTAGGAGGTTATGGTCAAAATGTGGTATTCTTGAAATCAAGGTTTCAAACAAGATAGTGGATGACAACAGAGTCTAATATGTAGCATTGGGAGTTAAATGATTAAAGCTGTGTGTGGGGGGGAAAGGTCATTGGTGGTAAGGAACGAACGAAAGAACTGATCACCCATCTCCTTAGAATACATTGTAATTATTGGGTAATGGGATGTTGTTGTTGTTGTTATATGCCATCGAGTCAGACCTGACTCATAGCGACCCCTCCTTGGGTTTCCAAGGTGGTATCACTACAGAAGTAGATTGCCCAACCTTCTTTCCAAGGAGTGGCTGGTGAGTTTGAACCTCCAGCTTTCCGGTTAGCAGTCAAGTGCCTTAGGCACTATTCTGTTACACACTGCTAAACTGTTCTCTGGATGGCTTGTAGCAATCTATATTCCCACCAATGGTGTGTGGAAGTATGAAGAGAAGATATCTAAAAACTTAAATTACAATTTATATGTCACACAATTTACCCATTGAGCTTATTCTCACAGGGTCAGGTAAAACTTAGGTAGATTTTATTATCTGGTAAAAATGTTTTGTATATTGAATCATGAAAACTCATCCATGAATATGAGACAGATGTACTTTTGTTTTATAGTAGTCAGCTTTTATTAGGATGTATTTAGTCATTTAAATCCCTAAATCCATTGAACGGTTTGCTTATGAATTCCCTAAAAGAATTTACTTTTTCAGGACTGTTTTCATGAGCAGTGCATTTTTAATGTAACTGTATTTCCATTTAATACATTTTGTACATCAGTATATATTAGTACATTATTGTTGTTGTTAGTTGTCATCAAGTTGATTCTGACTCAGGGTGACCCTGTGTGCAGAGTATAAACTGCTTCATAGGATTTTCAAGACCTTTTGGAAGCAGATCTCCAAGTGTGTTTTCCAAGGAGCACCTGGGTAGGTTTTAGTTGGTGGTTAAGTGTCTAATCATGTGCACCACCTCGGACTCCTAGGAGCAATGTATTTCTGACAGTTTTGGTCAAAGAAAAGCTAATGCCTGTATGAGAAAATTAGAATCATTATTGTTCCACTCTACAATATATCTGAGCTCAAAACTTTGCAACAGGGTGTCCTCATGTACCATATGAATACCGAAGTTTGGAAACATTGCCTAAATCCACGCATATTGGAATCTTTACTTCCTGGATCTCTAAGCTCATTTTCTTCCCCTTTCCCTCTTTGCCATTCTAGTAAATGTCAGTGACACTGGCTTTTTCTCTCCCACTCCACCCAGGCATGTGGATGGCAGCATTCATTCTGTCTGCTTTTGCTCACAGCCTTGGGGAAATGAAAAATAGCTATTATAAAAGGTTGGGGGATCTCTGGGCTACAAAGCAGGTGCTTGAAAATGTTTTCACTGTGTTGGGAAGAGTGTGGACACATAGGTATGCTTACATCTTTTTGGTAGAGGTATAAATTGGTACCACATATATGGAAAGCAATGTGGTGGTGGTGGCATTATGTGACAGAGTAGAACTGCCCCATGGAGTTTGCTAGGCTGTAACCTTTACAGGAGCAGATTGTCAGATTGTTCTCCTGCGGAAAGCCAGGAGTAGATTTGAACTGCCAGCCTTTCAGTTATCAGCTGAGCACTTAACCGTTTCATCACTAGGGTTCCTGGAAGCAGTGTAACAGTATAAAATTTTTTAAAAAATCATCGTCTACTTCTGTTTCTAAGAATTTATTTTACAGATAGAATTACATAGATACCAAAGATACACATTGTGGTATTGTTTTTAGTGGCAAAAGATGGGAAACACACCTAAATGCCCATCAGTAGGTCAGATCAATTATAGTACGTCCATACAGTGGACTACTATGAGGGACTGAGAAGAATAAACACTCCAGTAGATTGAGCTCCTTGGTATTTTATAAAATAAAAGAAGCAAGGTACACATCACTATGTGTGGTGTGCTGTCATTTGTGTATATGTAATATCTCTGGATGGGCAGCATGAGAAAATATTAGTTGTTGCCTTTAGGAAATGAACTGATACCTGAGGATTCAGGTAGACCTCTTGAATTCTGTACCTGTTCAAAAATTAATATTTAAATGACCTTATATCATAAATCTTTTATATCTTAGAGAAATCATAGATATAAAATTTAATGTTTATGGACTTTGTATAGCTTTTAAAAAATACTTTTGTCTCTTAATTAAAACGAAGAAGTTACATCTGAGAATGCAGTTTAAGTAAGAATTTAATGACTTAAAATGGCAGTGTTATTTCAGTGTATTCAATTGTGTTTTTTTTTTTTTTTTTTTTTTATCATTAGGTATTATGACTCTGTCCCCTTTTGATCAAATGAAGACTGCCTCCAATATAGGTGGATTTAATGCAACAATAAAAAATAGCCCACCTGCAATGTCTCAGTATATCACTGTAGGGTCAAATCCATTTACAGGCTTTTTCTATGCTTTAGAGGTATGAATTTCATCACTTATCATGAGAAATGCTACTCTGATTTTTCAGCTCGTCTGCAAGTTGGTAATTTAGCCTTAGAAATGTAAACTGATTACTCTAAGTTTCACTGGATGCTAATACTAATCTCAGCTTACGTTTTTTCTAAACCCTTTATAGGTTAAGTGAAAAGGTCCATGTAAAACAAATTTTATGTTTCCAGAAGCCCTGAATTCTTTGACATACGAGCTATTTTTACATTTTGGTATTATAGTCAGATCCTTCAGGGTTGTTAATGAAGTTAGTTCACCAGGGATTTGAATAAATAAGAGATTATAAAGACAGAAGAAGTTGCCAGCTACAATTGATACACTTGGTGAAAATTGCTTTCTAGATAGGGAAAAGATAGGTATTAGATTTGGTATCTTTTATGTCTTGAAACAGCCTTAAAAAACATCCTCAAAATTATCCAAATTATCTTTTTACTTTTATTTAAAAAAATAAACAGGGTAAAGAGCCATTTGTTCGTAGAAGGGAAATCCATAGCCCAACTACAAGTTGGCTTTAAAAGCTTTTTAATGGAAATAGTCCAAGGACTAATAGATTGTGTGAACCTCAGCATCTATGACCCTGAGCCTAGAAGAACTAGATGGTGCCTGGTTTCTACTGCTGACAGCTCTGAAAGGACTCACAATAGAAGGTCCTAAATAAAATGGGAGGAAATATGGAATAAAACTAAAAAAAAAAAAAAGACCAGGCTTACTGGTCTGATATAGACTAGTGGAACGTCTGAAACTATGGCCCTTGTTGACCGACTCTTCAAGCCTGAAACTTACCCTCCCATAGCTTAACTTTCAGCCAGACTAATGACAGGCCTACATAGTGAACGGTCACACCAGGGAGGGTATGCATCCCTTAAGAGTAGTCAACCGTATGAGATCAGAAGGGCAACATTTGCTCAGGGATAAAGCACAGAAGGCAGGAAGGGACAGGAAAGAAGGATAAATGAAACAAAATGTGTATGAATTGTTGAATGGGAAACCAATTTGCTTTATTCAGCTTTCATTCAAACCACAATAATTTTTTTTTTTTTTACAAATTTCTAAAAATTACATTAAAATTTAAAGAGAGATCCTGAAGGTAAAAATAGACTTGATTTTTAAACTATGGCTTTAAAATTTTGGTTATATTGTTGCCTTCCAAAATAAAATTTTCACTGCACCCTCTGAAAGATGAATATTGTTGCTAGTCCAGGCTTTACAACTTTCCAAAACTTTTCTTAGTTAGCCTTATTTACAAAGTATATTTTCTTTCTTTGTAAGCTACTGAGTTTTCTCTTCCAAATGTTTGATTGTGTTTTTCAGGGAAGCACACAACCGTTATTATCTCATGTTGCACTAGCAGTTGCAAGTAAACTCACCTCTGCTTTATTTAATGCTGCCAGGTAATTTATATAAAAATTATCTAATTTATATCTAGCTTAGTTTTAACTTGCATTTTGATAGGCTGAATCACAAAACTCTGAAAGCCCTAGTTTTATTATAAATTTTCTTTCTTTTAAGTGGTTGGCTTGGTTGGAAAAGTAAGCATGAAGAGGAACCTGTCCAAAAGCAGAAGCCAAAGGTTGAACCAGCCACCCCATTAGCTGTAAGGCAAGTCTGTTGTGTTCTTCTTTAATTTTAGTACTTTTAGAAATGTGCTGTTAAATTTAGTGTCTTTCAATGTGCTTAATTGATTTATTGGTTGATCCTATATGTCTTTGGAGCTTCTAGAAATCATTAATGTAGGATTTTTTCCCATTAGAATGGAAGCTCCATGAGGGCAGTGGTTCTTGACTCATTTGTTCACTGCTGTCTCCCTGTCACATAGTAGGTGCTCAGTATGTATTTAAGTGTAAAAATAACCTATAAACTGCTTAAGTTGCAAAAGAAAATGAGTTTAGTGATAACTCTTAGATTTCTTTCTCTGAAAAGTTTAGTTTGTCACTTAAGAGTGCTGTATTCACATGCATACATTCTTCAGAGTACTGGCCTGTTTCCTTGCCTACTTTAGCTAGGCTATAGGTTGTATTTGTCAGGTTTTTGTGGGGAGGGATGACATGGTTTTTGTCTGGTTTTGTTTTCAAATTATTATTATTATTTTTTACTTAGTGTTACCATGAAGGGAAATAGAACCCGCTCCCCATCTCTTTTTTAGATGTTCTTCATTTGTGAAACTATCTCTAAATTTTTTTGTCGTATTTGTCAATATTTCTTTGTAACATCACATCACCTAAATTCACCCAAGAATTGAGAAAGAGTAAGCCAAACAGCTCTAAGTTTCCCAAACAGATGTAATAAAATCCATGCACTTTGCCTCAGGGACCTTACTCAAAATGGGCTCTTCTGTTCCTTTCATAGGCTCTCTTGACCTTTATCTTACTCGAGGTTCTAATGAATTGTATTATAGAGCAAGAGCAGGTTAGAAGTAACAGGAAGAAGGAGCTCGTACTTCAGGCAGATATATTGGCTGGCACAAGATGTGATATCTAACAAAAAAGAGAACACATAAGGAATAAGAGCTTAAAAATAGACAAAAGATGCCAGTGTAGGGGCAAAGTATTCTAACATTTACTGGACTGTCAGAATATTGTTTTCTACCACATCTCTCTTAATCACGGTAGAATTATACTTGAAATTCTCAAAAAGTAGGTTTGAGTATTCTATATAGAAAACCTATAATTTCACAGGGCTGTGTTGTTCTTTATAATAGAAGAAATGTCATTTTGGAAAATGTTGGGTGTGATTAGTTAATACATTGTTAATACAGTAAGGTTCATATTTATTGCTATTAAAAATAGTTTCAGCTTACTTTATGTGTTTTATTTCTCTAGATTAGAATGTGATTTGAGTGGGTTTTTTTTTTTTAATATCAGATTTGGACTTCCAGATTCTAGACGCCATGGTGAAAGTATATGTCTGTCTCCATGTAACACGCTGGCAGCAGCTACAGATGATTTTGGAAGAATTATTTTGTTGGATGTAGCTAGAGGAATTGCAATACGCATGTGGAAAGGTATTCCTCACAAAATATCCAGATTAAAAAGTTAATTCACTTTGAACGCCACTTTGAACAGCTGTGTTATCCTTCAGCTTCTGCTTGTAGCACTGTTTAACCTTTATTACCTTTTTTTTAACATAAAATCAGATAAGAAGCATTGAATCCAGTAATCGAGTGGATATATCTTTTAGGTTTGATCACCTCATAGGCACTTTTAACCTCTGCTTATACACTTCTCACTGTCATTATCAATTCCTGAATTCAGTTTCTTGACTCTGCTACATGTATTGCACCTCACAAGGCTGCTCTTGAGCCAGATTATCTCCCTAAATCCAGAATGCCAAGTCTTTCTGATTTAAGATTGCAATACCCAGCAAATCTGTTTTCTCTAACTTGGCTTCCATATCTATAACTTGGGTCTAACTATATCAGTTAGAAGTTAATTCAGCTGTATATATACTATACAGCCAAGTATAGTATGACCATGGTATTCTCCAGGACCCAGGACTCCTTCCATGTACCTTCTTGTGGTCCAGAATGACTGTTGGAGTTCCAGCCTACTTACCTACATTCCAGGAAGGAGTAACGGGAAGGGAAGAAGGGAACTTCTGCCAACCAAGTCAGTCTACTTTGGAGATACTTTCTAAAGTCCCTCCAAATTTTACCAGGACTTAGTTAGATGGCCATATCTCACTGTAACAGAGATTTTGAAAATACCTTTAGATGGGCAAACTATCCACCTGAATAAAGTACAGTCTTTCCAACAAAGGAAGAAGAAGAGAATGTATTATTTTTAATCACCCAGAAACCATAACATGTCAGCACAGACTGCTGATTAGAAATCACCATTACAGTGCAAGGTGGTCTGTACTTGACAGTGTGAGGAGTGTGGATTCTAGAACATTACATTACTCTGAATCAGATTAAAGCCACTATCACCTTCTTGCCAAGGAATGCCTGTACTGACAGAGACAGAGTTTACCTGGTACATGTTTAGGTGTCTGTAGAAGTAAATTAAAGTGCTGCAGACACTTTTTCCTTTGTCTTCTGAAACAAAGGTTGTGCTCTCAGTAAGGCTTTTTCAGAACACAGAAGCCACAGCTATAGCATCAGGTCCAGGTCCACTCTGGGGATCTTATTGTTGGCATTGTTGCCTGTCCTGCAGTTGATGCACCCAGTTTTCCTTTAAGGGTGGGCATTGTTCCCTGGAGAGAGGGGCCAATTGACTGTGTGAAGTACCACCCTAAAGTAGAAGACAGCATCAGCTACATCTTTCTTCATTGTACAGGAGCATCCTCTCATTATTACATTGTCCATGGTTTCCTTCTATCTGCTGCTTGCCACCAAGAGAATTAAACAGCAAAAAATCAGAGTGATCTTTTTCTTGCAGTTGATATACGTAGGTATAGATACAGTGTGTGATAAAATATATAACAGAAAATTTGCCATTTTAACTGTTGCCAAGTGTGCAAGTCAGTGACATTTGTGACATTATGTTGTGCAGTTATCACCTCTGTTTCCAAAAGATTTTCATTACCACATATAGAAACTTGGCACCACTTACTCAATAACTCATTTACCCCCAGCCCTGGTAACCACTAATAAACTGGTCTCTGTATAGTTCCCTTTTCTAGATGTTTCATATAAGTGGAATCAGACTTACTTTACTGAGCATAATTCTTTCAAATTCATCCATGTTATAACATCAGAATTTTATTTCTTTTTATGACTCAGTAATAGTCCATTGTATGTTTGTACAGCATTCTGTGTACCCAGTCTTCTGTTGATGAGCACTTGGATTGTTTCTGCCTTTTGGTTATTGTGAATAATGCTGCAGTAAACATTGTGTACAAGTATTTGAGTTTCTGCTTTCAGGTGTTTAGGGCATATACTTAGGAGTATAATTGCTGTATTTCTTATATTTTAATTGGGATTTTATTTTAAAAACAAACTAATAACCTCCACAGAACTTTTAAAGGAATGGAAGGGAGGAGAATTGGATCAGGGAAGTTACGAGCCTTTAATGATATCTGGGTTTTATTTTTAAAAACAAAAGGTGATCTGAAGAAACATAGCAAAATATTAAGACATAATAAGATTTAGTGATAGATTCAATGTTCATTGTGTTTATTATCTCTTTTTTGTTTAAGATATAATAGAAAGATAATGTACTTTTATACTTTTTCTTATCCCCTTCCCCACCTTCACCCCCAAATAATCCATAGTGCTTAAGAAGTCTACTGATGAACCTAGAGTAATTACTAAGTTTCCCTTTTCCTCTCTCTCCAAGGGTACAGAGATGCACAGATTGGATGGATCCAAATTGTAGAAGACCTCCATGAAAGAGTACCAGAAAAGGTGGATTTGTCCCCCTTTGGAAATACTCAGGGTCCAAGTCGAGTAGCTCAGTTCCTTGTGATCTATGCACCAAGAAGGGGAATATTAGAAGTCTGGAGCACACAACAGGGACCTAGAGTAGGAGCTTTCAACGTGGGAAAGCATTGTAGGTAAGCTACAAACTTTGGCCTTTTGCTAATTACTAAAAGAGATACAGAAAGGCTTTTATTAATGTTATAATAAGCTACTCACTAGATTGCAAGGTGCTTAAGAACTGAAATGCTGTTTATTATGGATTTTCCCATGAGTTCCCAGTATGTAAAGAGGGTAAAGTATTTCATAGCAAAGAAATACTGCAAAGGTAGTGATAGGCTACTGAAATCCTCTATCCCTTATGCTGTGGAGGCGTGAAAGGAAAGATTCCTTTAAAGTTCCCTAGTGATGATGTATCAGGTCCTTTGATGGTGCAAATGGTTAAGTGCTCAGCTACTATCTGAAAAGTTGGCGATTTGAACCCACCTAGAGGCTCCTTGGAATACAGGCCTGTCGGTCTGCTTCTGAAAGGTCACAACCTTAAAAACTCTATGGGGTAGTTCTACTCTGCACACATAGGGTTATGTGAGTCAGAATTGACTTGACAGCAAAGAACAACAGCAGCATTGATGATGTTGATTGAAGTGAATGCTTGGTTTGCCATTGAAGCTTAGGCCTGACTTTGTTCATTTAATTTTTTAGTACATTCTAATAAGGTGAACTCTGCCATTCTAGCCTGGTCAGTTAGCACTTTGTTTACCTTATTGATGCTCCTGAATTAATATTAATGTAAACTCCCTAATTATAATAAAAGCAATTTTGGCAATTCCCTGGTATTTTTATCATATTGTTATGTGATTTCCTTAGACTACTGTATCCTGGATATAAAATAATGGGCTTAAATAATGTTACTAGTCAGAGTTGGCAGCCGCAGACTTACCAGATCTGTCTTGTGGATCCAGTGTCTGGAAGTATGAAAACAGTGAATGTTCCTTTCCATTTAGCACTGAGGTAAGGTTTATCAAGTGTCTACTAATTGATATCCCTCAGCTAACTTTTCCTAATCTTTCATTTTAGTTTTTATCATTAGACTCATATTTCTAAAGTTAAAATGGGAAGAATTTAACAGAAAAAGAGTGTTTCAGCATTAGAAGGAAAACTTAATTTCACATTCTGCAGCAATTTGTTGTACTTACTGTTTCAGTGATAAAAAGAGTGAACGCGCTAAAGACATGCACTTAGTGAAGAAATTAGCAACCTTACTGAAAACAAAATCCTCCAATCTAGGTAGGTATCCTTTAATGAAAATAAAAGCATACTATTTTATAATTTTTTAAAATCAGTAGAATATTGTAAATGGAGCAGTCAGAATACGTAAGTTCATTTACAGCTACCTCAGCTCCTTTGTGGAATGAGATGGGGTATAAATAATCACATGGATTTTTTATTGGAATTGTTCTGAAATATTAAATATGCCATCTAGGTAGATTAGAAATTTGTAACAATAAAGTAATGATAGAGAGCCTGGAAATCCTTTAAACTGACTGACAATACAATTCTTGAGCATTTTTGTTTCAGAATGAAGTTTACTTATAACAATGAAAGTGAAAAACTTAATTTGATTAATTTTCTCTTTATAGATTTGGTTGAAATGGAAATAAAGGAGTTAATTCTTGATATTAAGTATCCTGCAACCAAAAAGCAAGTAAGTGTATATAATGCATAAACTTTTATACTGAATAGATACTCCATATCCCATTTAAGAAAAATCTTTATTTTCCCATTTAATTCTAAACATGACGGCAAGGCCTTCTTTTCTTTTCATGTTTTTATTCGTGTTCATCTCTTTTTATGTTCCTGTGTGGCATTTCCTATTCTCGCTCTCTCTCTTTTTTTTTTCTGTGTTTGAAGTAGTAGTATTACCATGCAGATGAGTGCATGTTTATGTATACATGGACACACACACATACTTAGTTTAGAGAATAATAATAAAACTCACGTGTATGATCACCCAGCTTAGAATGTTGCCAGGAGCTCTAACAAGGCCCTCATGTGCCCCTCTTCACACCTGTTGTCTCATCTTCTCTTCATTGTTAACCCCATGATAACCACTATTCAGAGAATTTTGTTTTTCTTCCCTATACGTTTCTTTGGGAGCTCTGGTAGCATAGTGGCTAAGACACTTGCCTGCTAACCAGACGGCTGGCGGTTTAAACCCACCAGCCACTCTTCGGAAGGAAGGTTGGGCAATCCTGCTTCCGTAGTGATACTGCCTCGGAAACCCAAGGAGGGGTCACTATGAGTCGGGGCCAACTCGACGGCACATAACAACAACAACAACAACAACATATGTTTCTTTATTTCACATCTTTATGGATGCTTAAAAACATAATGCATTTTCTATATATAATTGGAGTCATGATGTAAGTATTTTTCTGACTTTTTTTCCTTTGACATTTTGTTTCTGAGAGCCATTTGTGTTGATATCTGTGGCTATAGTTGATTCATTTACCATGCTATATGAATTCTTTTTTTTTTTGGTTAATTAAATCATCTGTTTTTTATTATATTTATTGTGCTTTGGGTGAAAGTGCAGAGCAAATTGCTTTTCCATTCAAGAATTCATACACATTTTGTGACATCAATTGCTGTTCCATAATGTAACAGCAGTTTTTCCACTTCTCCCCTGTGTTCACCGTTTTACTTCATCCTTCTTTACTGTCCTGCCTTCTGAGCTTTATCCCTGGGCAGATGTTATCCTTTTGATCTCATATGGTTGCTTGTTGTAATGTGTGTGTTCCATCCTGGATTGTTGTTGCCCTTATAGGCCTTTCTGTCATTTAGCTGAAAGTTAAGCCACAGGAATAAGTAAGGCCATAGGCTCAGGGGTTCTACCAGTTTCTTCAGACTGGTAAGCTTAGTCTTTTTTATGATTTTAAGTTTTGTTCTACATATTTGTCCCACTCTACTGGATACCTTCAATTTTGATCTCTTTCAGAGCTGTCAGCAGTGGTAGCTGGGTGCCACGTAGTTTTTCTGGTCTCAAGGTCATGGAGGCTGGGGTTTACATGGCCTATGTAAATAGTCCTATGGACTAATTGTTTCCTTGCATCTTTGATTTTCTTCACTCTTCTTTGCTCTGGATAGAGAGAGACCAATAATTAATTATACCTTAGATAGCACTCACAAGCTTTTAAGACCAAGGTTGCTATTCACCAGAGTAAGATGTAACATTATCTTTATGGACTATGTTATGTCAGTTGACCTTAGTGTCCCCAGAGACTATGGTCCTGAGCCCCCATGTCCAGTGACCCTTTCCCTAAAGGTATTTGGTATGGCTAAGGAGTTTTCATAACTTTGCCCCCTATATGCTGTACTAAATTCATAGATCTATTTGCAGCATATATAAATCCATCTGTAGAAACACCCTCTGTCAAACCTATATATATTCATGGATATGGTCCCATTCATGTGTACCTGTGCCCCCACCCAATTCAGCTTCAGTGTCTGTGTGTCCAGTTATAGGTTGTTGTTATTACTGTTATTGCAAGATTGTGTATATAATAGTATTTACCTTCATTGCCTTTAACTCTTGTGCTCCTCCCAGTGACTTCCTTTGCCTTGATCATTTTGTAGTGACCTCCTCCTCATTGTGTATATTGCCTTTCCCTTCACCCAAGTTAATATGTGTCTACTCTCTAGTCAGTAATTTACTTTCTCTTCTTCTCCCAGCCCTGATAGCCTTGAAATAATTATTCTTTCTGTGTATAAACCTTTTGTTGGCTTTTTACAGTAGTGGTCTCATACAATATTTCTCCTTTTGTGATCAACTAATTTTAGTCAGTATAATGTCCTCTAGGTTCATCTGTATTGTGAGGTGTTATGCAGATTCATTATTATTCTTTAACATTGTGTAGTATTTCATGTGTGTATGTACCATGGTTCGTTTATCCATTCATTTATTCATGGGCACTGAGATTGTTTCCATTTTTTCACTATTGTGAATAATGCTCCAGTGAACATGGGTGTACAAATATGTATTTGTATCACAGCTCTTACTGCTTTAGGATATATACCTAGTAGTGTGATTGCTGGATCAAAAGGTATTTCTGTTTCCAACTTTTTAAGGAAACACCATATCATTTTCCACAGTGGTTGTACCATTTTACAGTACAAAAGTATGAAGCTTCCAGTTTTTCTATACCCTCACCAACATTTGTTGTTTTCTGTGTTGTTGAACTTTGCTATTAGTGCTGGGGTGAGATGGTACATCATTGTTGTTTTGGTTTGCCTATCTCTAATGGCTAATGTTAGCAAGCATTTCTTCATGTGTTTATTAGCTGCCTGAATGTCTTCTTTAGTGAAGTGTCTTTTTATGTCCTCTGCCCATTTTTTTTATTGGATTGTTTGCCTTTTTGTTGTTGAAGTGTTTTATAAATTTTGGAGATTAGTCAGTTGTCTGATAATGTCATTGCTGCATTTTTTTCCCCTAGTCTGTAGGCTCTCTTTTCATTCTTTGGCGAAGTCTTTTGATGCTCAAAGTTGTTTAATTTTTATGAGGTCTGTTTTCTAGTTTGTCTTCTGCTCTTTGTATGTTTTTTTAGTTATGTTTGATAGTGTATTTATGCCATGTAATAAGGCCCCTAAGTTTTCCCTGACTTTTTCTTTGATGATCTTTATAGTTTTTAGCTTTTACATTTAGGTCTTTGATTATACTGTATAAATTCTACTCTATGGGTATAATCTAATTTTTTTTTTTCTTAGTGGACATCTAGGTTATTTCCTTTTTTAAAATTTTTGTTTTGCTATTATAAACAATGATGCTGTGATTTTTCTGTGCATGTTTTCTGGCACATATATGTCAGACTATCACTTGAGTTTATACCTGAGAGTGGAATTGTTAGCTTATGAACCTCTTCAGCTTTACTAGTTAGTGACAAATTGTTTCCCGAATAGTTGTGCTAATTTATGCTCCCACCTGTACTGTATAATGACTCCCTGTTGTCTCAGAGCCTCAACGTCCCATGGTATTATCAGACTTTCTACCTTTTACCAGTCTTGGGGATGCAGTGTGGTGACTCGTTATCATTTCTTTTGCTCCCTTTTCTCCTATCCAAACTCTGCATGATGCTATTCAAGTTCTGACACTGTAAAATCTTACAGGACACTTTGGTTCCCATAAACAGTCCTCGTTTGATACCATTTTGCTTTAGCATAGTATAAAGAGTGCTGGTGGCACAGTGCTTAAGGCATTTGACTACTAACCAGAAGGTTGGTGGATCAAACCACCAGCACTCTACCAAAGGAAGACTGGGCAATCTGCTTCCATAAAGATTTACTGCCTTGGAAACCCAAAGGGGGTCACCATGAGTTGGAATTGACTTGATGGCAGTAAGTTTTTGGTTTTGGTTAGCATAATATAAACCATTTTCTTGATTTTTTTTTTTTTAAAACACTATACTAATTAATAGGAGCTCTGGTAGCATAGTGCCTAAGGTACTTGACTGCTAACCAGAAGGCTGGCGGTTCAAACCCACCAGCCACTCCTTGGAAGGAAGGTTGGGCAATCTACTTTCATAGTGATAGCACCTTAGAAACCCAAGGAGGGGTTGCTATGACTCGGGTCTGACTCGATAGCTCATAACAACAATACTAATTAATTATGTATAAAGCTATGAATTTTAAAATGAATGCTGAAAAGTCCAGTAGCAAAAGCTATGGGTTTGTTTTACAGCGTGAGAGAGAGAGAAGAAACTAATTTAGATTTGTGAAAATGAGTAAGATAGAAGAAAGGTAGCCAGATGCTAGCCTATGTAATCATAGGCAGGACAGTGTTGGCTACGTTTGTCCAGAGTATTTGCTTCTTTCACTCACTTTCTTTATAACCTTCAGGTAGCTGCCCTATCATAGACCTGAGGCTATTGAGATACCATCTAAACCTATTTCTGCTCCACAAACACACAGATGTTATTGGGTTAGGATCGGGTATTTATCTCACATCACAGGTTAATTTTTAAACTGTTTAATGCCATCAATTAAAATACAATTCAGTGTGCTAATATGAAAAGTTAAATAGAAACTTAACTGCTGTGTTCACTACAAGTCCATTGTTGTTTCTGTTGGTTACTACTTTAGGCATGAAATATTGAGACTGGCTATTAAATATATGCCAAGGGAGTAGGAGTTTGATAGGTTGGAGTAGGGAGTATATATCTATCTAGCATGGCCTATAGATTCAGCCAGCCATACTCAAATACAATAGTTAAGCTATATTAAGTAGTGCTCAATTATAGCATATAATGAGTTGTGACAGTAATTACTGTGTTTTTCATTTATGTTTTTATAATAATAGGTTACTCAAGCTGTTTTATTGGTTGATAGCTTTCTCTTTCTTTGTTTTGTCATGGCCCTTCTGTTAAGCATCAATTGACTTCTAGTTGTTTTACTCCCAATCTAGACTTTCTGTCATTATAACATACTTGTCATGATATAAAGGTGCTTATTACTTATAGCACAACTTTAATTCTCAGGAAGATATACTAAAATCTTAAGATGTATACATCTTAAATATGGTTCTTCCCTTTAAAATTTGGTGTAGTGAAAATGTAGGCATAAAGATAAAATTTAATAAACAAAACCATTGACTTCTAATTACTAGAATTATTCAATTTTGTTCTTCTAGGCATTGGAAAGCATTTTGGCAAGCGAACGATTATCATTTTCCTGCCTTAAAAACATTACTCAAACTTTAATGGACACTTTACAAAATCAAGGTAATTGGGTTTATACTGATTAGAGATTATAATCTTAACTTCAGATTTTATAATTCTAGTTATAGAAAGCTACTGCTTATGATACCATCATGTTACTTTAGTGTGGGAAAAATACATGTACAAAATAAGGAAACATTTCATACCTTTGATATTTGAGGATGTTCCCCTTCCATTTAATGTATGCAGCTGATATTCATCTGCTCATTCTTTGAATATATTGATGTTACTGAAAAAAATTTTTTTCTAATCCCTCTCCTGTGAGGAAAAATAGTATGGATTGATGAGAAGTGATTATTCTCAAACAGTTACAGAACATTGTGAAAGCTACTGCATGAGAGGAGAGCTAGCAGGTGGTATATAGATAACAACCAGGGTTTTTTTTTACTGCCATTGTCTTTTATTTCACTTTATGGGAGGAAAGCTATTTCTATAGTTAGAGCATTTTTTAAGCATTGTGGTTTTGACTGAGATAATAATAAAAAATATTTATGCTTTGAATTAATGTTTTAATAGTATAATAAATGGTCCTCTGGCATCCACATTTTCTTAGCCATTTCCCTCATGAGCAGAGTTAGGACTTCCAAATTCACAGACTGTGATTCAGTTATTAGTCCTGAGCTGTTTGGTGAATTCTACTGTTCAGATGTATTAGTCTAAAAAGAATTACATCTGAAACTGTGGGGTTGGAACTCCACATTCTATTCAAATGAGCTATCAAAATTCATTTGTTCTGAATTCTTAACATCAGGTTGTAGTATATTACTGACTTTCATCTACACTTTAATGCTTCAGCTTCTACTTGTCCTGCAAATCATATATCAAGTCAGATTTGCATTTAATTATATTTTTATTTAATTCTTCTCATGGCAACCTAAAGTGGTCTTATAAACAAATCATAATATGTCCTTTCAGGACTTTAAAAATCCTAATTTTGAGACTCCTTCCATTATGGAACTTTTCTCAGAAGATCCGTAAAGCTGACTTTTCATAAATGATGAAATCCTTTAGTGTACACATTTTAGAAATATTTCCTTTTGTAGAAAGCATAGTATATTATTAACATCCACCTCTACCCCTACCCATCCTTCTTCCTGCTAGCACGTATCAAAATCTCAAAATTTATTAAATAAAAAATTACCTTGTCCTGGGTTGGGAGTAAACCACACACCATTGTTGGAGTTCTGGAAAACCATCACTGGTTTCAAAATCTAGCCATAAATTGGATTCATAAAAATTTCAAGTATTTAATATTCTGAGTTTTGTTATGGCTATAAAAACCTGAACAGTATTCCTCTGTCTTATGTAAGAGTTCTTGAGGTTTTCATTATCTCCTTTTTTAAAGAAAAAATATTTGTTGTATACCACATGTAACTATTTAAATTATTACACAGAAATACATCATATATAATGTGATTATATCTTCAGTATTAATCCTAAAACAGTATAAAACCTGACTAAAGGGGAACAAGGAGCTCTGGTAGCATAGTGGCTAAAGCACTTGACTGCTAACCAGAAGGCTGGCAGTTCAAACCCACCAGCCACTCCTCGGAAGGAAGGTTGGGCAATCCTACTTCCGTAGTGATACTGCCTCGGAAACCCAAGGAGGGATCGCTATGAGTTGGGGCCGACTCGACGGCACATAACAACAGCAAAGGGGAACAAGGGACTCTGAAATGGAATTCGACTGTTGGTCTCTTTGCCAGCTTTCTAAAAACAAATTTTATCTTTTTTAAATAGTAAAATTATGATAAATATATATGTAACAAAACATTTGGCACTTCGTTGTTCATACATGTACAGTTCAGTGATATTTGCTTATGCCTCTCATGTTCATCAGCCATCTCCCATAATTGGTTCAACTTTTCTCTCAGTTGTCAACTTTCTTGAGGATACTTTTGTCACAATCCAATTTCTTGACTATAATGATAAGCAAGCAGCTTTATATTTGTATGTCTTTAATGAATGAGCATAATACACACAATTTGAGCTGTGGAGTGAAGGAGAATATTTTCAAAGATGATTGTAGATCATTTCTTTAAATTTAAATATTAGGTTAAGACATTTCTGCCTCTCCCTCCCCCATAAGCACCTTATTTTATTTAAAAAGTTAGACATTTTGCCACTCTGGAAAATTTATATTTGCATTCATAATCTGTTAATAGCTTAAGCATCCCAATATTTAATACAAGAGAACATCAGGGCATTATATAATATTAAGGAATTTAGTGAAAGAAAAGCTTTTTGGAGTCTTTTAAATAATATATCTCTGTAATGTGTTTTTCCTATCTTTCAGAGCTTGAGTCTGTTGATGAAGGATTGCTACAGTTTTGTACCAATAAACTGAAATTGCTCCATCTTTATGACTCTGTCAGTAAATTAAATTCCCTTGATTTTCATTCAGATACACCATTCTCTGATATTGTGAGTAATCCCAAATTGTACTACTGTAGAGAATAATCTCCTTGATGATTTTTTTTTTTTTTAAATTGGTAGTAAAGCTAGAAAAGAAGACTGAGGATTGTTTCTGAATTTTGAAGGTGTATAGCTCCCTGCTGGCCCTCTATGCCTTGCTGCAAAATTTTAATTATGTCAGTATACTAAATTTTATTGTTAATCCAGTGTTACTGCCCTACCATTGTCTTTAGTATTTCTTAAGATTACTTCTTATAAATAACAGTTACTTCTGGAAGAATTTCACCAGTTATATTTATTTTACTGAAATGGCAAAACTTCAGTTTCTTTCAAAGAAAAAAAATGATTCTGCCAAACAAAAAAAAATCAGTTTTTCTGTTGTGTTGTTGCTAGTAAACTCATACAGATTGCTTTTTTGATACTGCATAATGGAATACATTTAAAAAAATATGTGCCTTACCTCAAAGTGTTTATACTAATTCTGTCTAATGATTAACATTAGTATTCTAGATCTTTATTTTGTAAAACATGAGAAAGTGAAAAGACCTTGTAGTCTTTATTACAATCTCATATTGCTTATTTCTGAGAATGATTTATAAAATTCTTACTTTTTTCAGAAAAATAAAGTTTCTCTGAGAGGAAATAGAGACACATATTGTCCTTCTTTTCCATCAGGTTACTGTGTGACACTGGGCAAGTTGCCTACCTTCAGGGCCTCATGTCTTCTACTAATCTAAGAATTATTATAGTTCAGTATATCATTGAACTACTAACGTGTCTAATAGTATTTCATAGTTTACTTGTTTTTAAAAATAACAGCCTAAAGTAAATGAATAAATTTAATCTTGTATACCATCACTCATTTTTCAAGTTTGTTGTACTGTGATGGCTTGCATTTTGCTGTGCCACCAGTGTTTCAAATACCACCCACTAGGGTCACCCATGGTTGACAGGTCTCAGTGGAGCTTCCAGACTAGAAAGAAGAAAGAGAGGCAGTCCATTTATGGAAAAAACGGCCGCTGAAAAACACTGAAGTGTTGTCTGATACAGTGCTGAAAGATGAATACCTCAGGTTGGAAAGCACTCAAAATATGACTGATGAAGATCTGCCTCTTCAAAGTGGAGTTGACCTTAATGATGCGGATAGAATAAAACTTTCAGGACCTTATTTGCTGATGTTGTGCAAGTCAGAATGAGAAGAAACAGCTGCAAACATTCATTAATAATCGGAACATGGGATATATAGAGCATGAATCTAGGAAAATTGGAAGTTGTGAAAATGAAATGGAACACACAGAGATTGATATTCTAGGCTGAGCTGAAATGGACTGGTATTGGCCATTTTGAATCAGACATTCATATGGTCGGTCACCTCTGCCAGGAATGACAAATTGAGGAAGAGTGGGATCACATTCATCATCAAAAAGAACATTTCAAGATCTATCCTGAAATACAGTGCTGTCAGTGGTAGGATAATACCCTATTCTTCAAGGAAGGCCAGTTACTATTACTGCTATTCATATTTATGCACCAGCCACTAAAGCTAAAGATGAAAAAATGGAAGATTTTTTTGCCAACTTCTGCAGTCTAGTTTGACTGACTAAAACATGCAGTCAAGATGCATTGATATCACTGGTAATTGGAACACGAAAATTGTAAACAACCGTTGGTTGGAAAATATGGCCTTGGTGATAGAAGGGACCTGATCATATAATTAAAAGAATTTTGCCAGACGAACAGTTTGCTCATTGCAAGTAAGTATTTTCAAATATATAAATAGCAACTATAAATGTGGACCTCAACAAATGAAATACAAGGGAATTAAATCAACTACATCTGTGGAAAGAGACAGTGGAGATGCTCAGTATCATCAGTCAGAACAAGGCCAAGGCCCAATTGTGGATCAGACCATCAGTTGCTCATATGAAGTTTATGTTGAAGCTGAAGAAAACGAAAATACTTCTACGAGAGCCAAAATACAGCCTTGAGTATATCCCACCTGAATATAGAGACTAACTGAAGAATAGATTTAACACATTAAACACCAGTGACCTGAAAGCAGATGAGTTATGGAATGATATGAAGGACATTATACAGGAAAGAAAGAAAAGACCAAAATGGATGTCAGAAAAGACTCTGAAACTTGCTCTTGAATGGAGAGAAGCTAAAGTGAACATAATAAAGGACATATATACAAAATCAACAGCTGACATTATTCTCAGTAGATAGATAGAGACTGAAACCATTCCCCTTGCAAATGAGAACTAGACAAGGATGACCTCTCACCACTTCTATTCAGTATTGTATTGGAAGTCCTAGCCAGGGCAATAAGACAAGAAAGGGAAATAAAAGGCATCAAATGGGTAAGGAAGAAGTAAAACTATCCCTATTTGCACATGATGAGATCCTATACATAGAAAACCCAAGAGACTCAGCAAGAAAACTACTGGAACTAATTGAGATGAGAGATTTAGCATGGTGATAGGAAAGAATATCAGCATACAAAAATCACTTGAATTCCTCTACACCAGCAAAGAGATTGCTAAAAAGGAAATAAGGAAATCAACATCATTTATAATAGCTACCAAAAAAATGAAATATTGGGATATAAAACATACCAGAGACACAGAAGACCTATACAAGGAAAACCGCAAAACACTACTTCAAGAAACCATAAGAAATCTACATAAATGGAAGAACGTATCATGCTCTTCGATAGGAAGATTGAGCATTGTGAAAATGTCAGTATTACCAAAGCAATCCATACATTCAGTACAGTCCCAATCCAGATTCCTTCAGCATTCTTTAAGGATATGGAAAAACCAATCACTAATTTTATATGGAGAGGAGAGAGACCTCAGACAAGCAAAGCACTATTGAAGAAGAACAAAAAAGTAGAAGGTCTCACACTTCTGGATCTCAAAACCTACGTGCAGCCACAGTGGCCAGAATGGCTTGGTATTGGTACGATGGCACACACATAGACCAGTGGAATAGAATTGTGAACACAGAAATAGATCCATCAACATCTGTGATCTGTGACAAAAGGCCAAAATCCATAAAATGGGGAAGAGATAGTCTCTTTAACAAATGGGGCCAGAAAAACCAATTTTCCATTTGCAGAAAACTGAAACAAGATCCATACTTTACACCATGCACAAAAACTAACTCCAGATGGATCAAAGACTTAAATGTAAAACCTAAAACAGTAAAGTTCCTCAAGGAAAAAGTAGGGGCAAACTTAGGGGCCCCAGTTTATGGCATAAATAGACTATAAAGCATAATCCAAGATGTATAAAGAGCAAAAGATAAACTAGATGATTGGGACCTTCTCACAATTAAGTTCTTATGCCCATCAAAAGACTTCTCCAAAAGAATGAAAAGAGAACCTGTTGTTATTGTTGCTGTTAGGTGCTGTTGAGTAGTCTCCAACTCATAGCGACCCTGTGTGCATCAGAACAAAACACTGCCTGGTCCTGTGAAACCTCACAATCCCTACTATAGCCAAACCCATCACAGCAGCCACCATGTCAGTCCATCTTTTTGAGGACCTTCCCCTTTTTCTTTGACCCTCCACTTTACTAAGCATGACATCCTTGTCCAGAGAATGGTCCCTTCTGATAACATGACCAAAGTAAGTGAGACAAAGTCTGGCCATTCTCACTTCCAAGGTACATTCTGGCTGCACTTCCTCCAGAACAGATTTGTTCTTTTAGCATTCTTTGCCAACACCATGACTTAAAAGCATCACCTCTTCTTCATTCTTCCTGATTCGTTGTCCAGCTCTCACATGCATATGAGGTGATTGAAAATACCGTGGCTTGGGTTAGGTGTACCTTAGTCTTCAAGGAGACTTCTTCAGCACTTGAAAGAGGTCTTTGCAGCAGATTTGCCCAATGCAGTACATCGTCTGTTGTTTTAACTGCTGCTTGCATTGGTGTTGATTGTAGAACCACGTAATATGAAGTCTTTGACAACTTCAATCTTTTTCTCCATTGATTGTGATGCTGCTTCTCAGTCCAGTTGTGAGGATTTTTTGTTTTCTTTATTTGAGGTGTGATCCAAACTGTAGTTGGAACTCTGGTAGCGTAGTGCCTAAGGCACTTGACTGCTAACCAGAAGGTTGGCGGTTCAAACCCACCAGTCACTCCTCAGAAGGAAGGTTGGGCAATCTACTTCTATAGTGATACTGCCTCGGAAACGCAGGAGGGGTCGTTATGAGTCAGATCTGACTCGACGGCACAACAACAACCATACTGCAGACTGTAATCTTCAGTCTTCCTCAGTAAGTGCTTTAAGTCATCCTCACTTTCAGCAAGCAAAGTTGTGTCATCTGCATATCACAGGTTATTAAGCCTTCCTTCAATCCTGATGGCACATTATTCTTCATATAGTCCAGCTTCTCAGATTATTTGCTCAGCATACAGATTGAATAAGTGTGGTGAAAGGATATAATCCAGATTTTCCTGATTTTAAACTGTGCAGTATTCCTGATTTTAAACTGTGCAGTATCCCCTTGTTCTGTTCGAATGACAGCCTCCTGTTCTGTGTAGAGTTTCCTCATGAGTGCAGTTTATATCCTAAAGAAGTGAGAGCAAGAACACAAACAGATATATGTACACTCATGTTCATCCCAGCACTAATCACAATAGCAAAGAGATGGAAACAACCTAAGTGTCCATCATCAGAAGAATGGATAACCAAATTATGGTACGTACACACAGTGGAATATTAGCAGCAGTAAAGAGTAATGTAGACTCTGCAAACACTGCATCATGTGGATGAACTTGGAGGACATTATGCTAAGTGAAATAAGTCAGTCATAGAAGGACAATTACTGCATTAGTCTACTATTGTAAAAAGTCAGGGAAAAGTTTATATATGGAAGGAAACTTTCTTGTTTACAAACATGGTGGGGGGGAGGGAAGGGAAAACTGGTGGATAGGTGGAGACAGGTATTGATTTGGGTGAAGGAAAAGGCAGTATACCAAAATTGAGTGACCAACACAATAACACTAAGGAAAAGGAAGACATAAAGAGGTGCACAATAGGTACAGACAACAAAGATAAACCCTTTTATATATATATATATAATACTGCATTATCAGTGATAACAAAATTAATGTATGGGTAAATAGTTGGGTAGACAGGCTGAATAAGAATAAAATAAAATGAATGGAAGAAATAATGATATAAAAGATCTGAACAGAAGATTTCAAAAGATGGTTTGAGAAGACAAAGTAAAATGCAATGAAATGTGCAAAAACTTGGAGTTAGAAAATCAAAAGGGAAGACCACGCTCAGCATTTCTCAAGCTGAACTGAAGACAAAATTCAAGCCTTGAGTTGCAATATTGAATGATTCTGTGGGCAAAATATTGAATGGTGCAGGAAGCATCAAAAGAACATGGAAGGATACAGAGAATCATTGTACCAGAAATAATTGGTCCACATTCAGCCATTTCAGGAGGTAACATATGATGAAGAACTAGTGATATTGAGGGAAGAAGTGCAAGGTGCACTGCAGGAATTAGTAAAAAACGATGTTCCAGGAATAGAATGAATACCTCTTGAGGTACTTCAACAACTTGATTCAACACTGGACGCACTCACTTGTTTGTGCCAACTAGTTTGCAAGACAGCTATCTGGCCACCTGACTGGAAGAGATCCAACATCTGTCCTATTTCCAAAGAAAGGTAATATGGCAGAATGTGGAAATTATGGAACAGTGTCATTAATACCACACATAAGTAAAATTTTACTGAAAATAATCTCTAAAAATAATTGCTGCAGTACCTCTACAGGGAATTGCTACATATTCAAGCCAGATTCAGAAGAGGACGTTGGATGGAGATATCATTGCTGAGGTCAGATCGATCTTGATTCAAAGGAAAGAATAACTGAAAGATACTTACTTATGTTTTATTGACTATGCAAAGGCATTCAATTATGTGGATCATAAATTAAGGAAAACATTGTGAAGAAGGGAAATATGCAATTCATTGTGCTCATGTGGAACTGTACATAGAAAAAGAGATTGTCATTCAGACAGGATAAGGGGATACCACATGGTTTAAAATCAGGAAAGGTGTGTGTCAGGGCTGTGTATTTTCGTCATCCTTACTCAGTCTGTATGCTGAGCAAATAACCTGAGAGGAATGGCATCAGGACTGGAGGAAGGCTTATTTACAACCTGCGATATGCAGATCCTTGCTTGCTGAAAGTGAAGAAAGTGAAGATTTGAAGTTGTTACAGATGAAGATTAAAGACTGCAGCCTTTAGTGTGGATCACACCTCAGCATAAAACAAATATCCTCACAACTGAACCAATAAGCAACATCATGGTAAATGGAGAAAAGATTGAAATTGTCAAGGATTTCATTTTACTTGGATTCACAATCAATGTCCACGGAAGCAACTGTCAAGAAATCAAACAATGTGTTGCATTGGGCAGATCTGCTGCAAAAGACTTCCTTAGTTAAAGAGCAAAGATGTTACTTTAAAGTTTAAGGTGCTCCTGACCCAAGCCATGATATTTTTAGTAGCCTCATATGTATGTGAGAGCTGAACAGTGAGTAAGGAAGACCAAAGAATTGACACATTTAAATTGTGGTATTGGCAAAGAATGTTGACTGTGCCATAGACTGCCAGAAGAACAAACAAATATGTCTTGAAAGAAGTACAGCCGGAATGCTATTTAGATGCAAGAATGGCCAGACTTCATCTTTTGTATGCTGGTCATGTTATTTCGAGGGAGCAGTGTTTGGAGAAGGATATCATGCCTGGGAAAACAGGGTCAGTGAAAATTGGGAAAACCCTCAACAAGATGCAGTGGCTGCAACAGTGGGCATGGGCTCAAGCATAGCAGCGACTGTGAGGATGGCTCAGGACCAGAGAGTGTTTTCATTTTTTTGTACATAGGGTCATTATGAGTTGAAACCAACTCAACGACACCCAACAGCAACAATTAACAGTTTCGTTCAAGAGGAAAGAAAACTTAACTTGCTGTGGCAAATTTATGGTCAGTCATTTAAGTGTGTGCAAGCCCATGTATTTGTATGTGGTGTGTATGCTTGTTTCTACTTTTGAAAAATAGGTAGCATTTAGAGATATTTCTGAGCATATGGTATGTAAAAATAGTCTATGAAAGGCTGGCAATTTCTATTTGTGACTTTTCCATCTCTTCTGTATTCCTCAAGCCACATAGAGGACATATATGTATAAAGATACAATGAGGATTATTTTAACCATGTTTTTATTTTGAAGTTTTGTTTTTCATAATAAATAGCATTTAATATCAAATAGTTCATTAGTTTCTTCAGAATCACAAGAGTTGCAGTTGACACCCTTGTTAATTTTTTGAGTCTACAATAATGCATGTTTATTAAAATTCAAACTATAAAAATGGTGCTTTTAGTGGTATATAGATTTGTTTACTTTATTTAAATAACCTCCTACTCATGAAATGTGGTAATTTGATAGTAAAGCAGGATACATTATAGCTATCACATTAATAAATAAGTCACTGTTTGCTTAACTCTTAAATAAAGTTTTTTACTGCTCTGCCTAGCTTTGTAGCTGTGCATTTCACTTGGAATGTTAGGAGTTAACATAAGAAGAAATGTGGTATATTCAGAATTATTTTCCCCTTGTTTTTAAGGACTTGGCTGTTTTACTAAGGCTTGATGAAAAAGAACTGCTGAAGCTCCAGTCATTACTGGAGAAGTATAAGCAAGAGAACACCAGAACTGCTGTCCGATTTTCTGACAATAAGGATGGTGTGTTGCCTGTAAAAACATTTCTGGAGTATGTGGAATACGAGAAAGATGTGATCAACATAAAGAAGATAAGTGAAGACGAGTACGTAGCTTTAGGTAGGTAGAATAATAAATTGCTGTTTGAATTCTTCCTCTTCAGAAGAAAACCTGTTGGGAGTACACAGTATCTCAAAGATTGAGTTTGTTTTGAAATTAAAATAACCAAGGAATTTAATATTTATTTTTGGCCATTAAAAGATAATTTGCATATGTACGAGCTGTGTCATTTAAATTGTATTAATAAGTATATTAAAATGACAGTGCTGAACATGTCATGATTTGTCTTCTGCTTTAATAAATCAAGCAAATTGAACCACTATCTTCTCTCATATGCTGTTTTGCTTCTTTAGGACTCTAGATTGCAATTCAGGAAGATTGTTAGTCCAGATGGCAAGGGGTTATTGGTTAATGTGTTTGATTTTATTTTATCAGGGAGTTTCTTTTTTTGGAAGTGCTTGCATGGAGAAAGCTCCACTGAGGATATGTGTCACACTTTGGAGTCTGCTGGACTTAGCCCCCAGCTATTGCTGGTAAGGTTTTTCATTGCTGGATGTTGTTCTTCCTTGCCAGTGTCATCCAGAAGTCATTTTTAAGCCTTGTCCTTTAGTATATCATAGAACTTACATGAAAGTCTTCTAAAAATGATCAGACAAATTTATAATCACCGTATTTAATTGGATAATGATACTTTATTTTTCTTATTCCCTGTAAGTTATAACAAGCATATTCTGTGATTGGCATAAAATTAAATTTAGAATCTGACATGCATATATGCATTTATGATTGACTGTGAACATCAGTAAAAATTGTCATTTTAGAAATCAGATCTTATTTGGAGAACAAAAAATTTCTCTTAAACTGATATGGAATTTTTATCAAACATTTCCAGACTTTGAATATATAAGTTAGCTTTTAATCTCTCTAATATAACGATGTAAAACAAAAGAATGAGCCACTGGAAAAACAGAAAGAGATCTTTATTACCCTTTCTGAAAAGGTATAGGGAGTTATGGAGTCTGCCGGAGGTGCAACTGGTTAAGCTTTTGATAACTAGCCAAATGGTTGGCAATCTGGACTGTACAGAGTCTCCTTGAAATAGAAGCCTGGTGATGTACTTCCAAAAGGTCACAGCCTTGAAAACCTGTAGTCTGCATACATTGGGTCACCAGGGATTAGAATCAACTTGGTGACAACTAACAGCAACAATAGAGGGAAGTAAATCCATCATCAATCATCAGTTCTCTGTCTCTCTTTTACACACACACACACACACACACACACACTTTTCTGTATCCTTACTCACAACTTATGCATCTTACCTCAGTAAGCTTGTTGCCTATATTAATGCATTGTTTTTATTGAACATTTAAATCCTTTAAAAATAGATTATTGTATATCACTATCAAAAAAAGGAAAAAAAAAAAAAAGAACAAACTCACTGCTGTCAAGTTGATTTGACTTGTAACAACCACTCTTTGGGTTTCTGAGGAGTGCCTGGTGGGTTTTAACTGCCAGCCTTCTGATTAGCAGTCAGATGCCTTAGGCACTATGCTACTATAGCAGTGAGGAAATAAGACAGTTAAAAATAGAAATACACAGTTAAGAATGTTCATACCCAAACCCAAACTAAGTGCCATCAAGTTGATTGTAACTCATAGTGACTCTAGGACAGAGTAGAACTTCCCCATAGAGTTTCCAAGGCTATAAATCTTTATAGGAACAGACAGCCTCCTCTTTGTCTGGTGGAATAGCTGGTGGATTCAAACTGCCAGCCTTTTGCTTACCAGCTGAATGCTTTAATTGGTATGCTACCAGAGGCCCTTTCTGAATGCTCACAGTAGCTTTATTTATGATAGTCGAAACTGAAAACTACACAAATGTCCTTCAGGGGGTAAGTGGTACATCCTTACCATGGAATACTATTCAGCAATGAAAAGGAATAGACTATTGATAACCTGCAACTCAAGGAAGATATGCTGAGTGAAAAAGCCTATCTCTGAGGGATGGACATATAATGCATGATTCCATTTATGTAACATTCGAGAAATAGCACAGTTATAGTGATGAAGAACAGATTAGTTGTTGCCAAGAGTTAGTAATGAGTTGAGAGAGAAGATGAGTGTGTCTATAAAAGGTCACACAAGGAAGTCCTTTGCTGATGGTGTAATTGAGTTCCTTGATTGTGATGGTGAATATACAAGGTTACGCAGTGATAACATTATATAAAGGTATATACCTACCCACTTAGAAATGAGTTCTTGTATAGCTGGTGAAATCTGAATAAGCTGTGTGGATTTTACCTATGTCACTTTCTTGGCTTTGAAACTGTATTATAGTTATGAAAGATGTTCATATTGCTCAAGGCTAGGGAAAGGGCACAGGACTTCCCTGTGCATTTCTTTGCCCTTGCCTGTGAATCTATAATTATTTTAAAATAAGTTTTTTACAAGGGGATAAGTATATCTGTCCAATTTGAGATGCTTAAATGAGCACACAGTACTACTTATTTTACAGTGTGTTTAATCAATACCAATACTCTATTGTCTACATTCATCTGGGGATAAGGAAGCTTTTGGAGGGGGGCTGACTCCTTACTGTAAGCTGTATGCAAAAATTAACTCAAAAATGGAACACAGACCTAAATGTAAGAGTTAAAACTATAGATCTTACTGAAGAAAACATCGCTGTGACCTTAGTTTAAGCAAAGATTTCCTTGGATACAAAAAGCATGAACCATAAAAGAAAAAGATACTGTTAACAAACTGAGAGGGCAAGCTTCTTTTTCAAAACATGTATCTGATAAATGACTTGTATCCATAGTGTATAAAGAATTTGTGTAACTCAATAATAAGACATAATACATTAAAAACTGAGCAAAAGATTTGGACAGGCATATCACTAAAAAATATACATACAGGTGGCAAATAATCACATGAAAAGATGTTAAACATCATTAGTTACTAGAGGCCAAACCAAAATCCACATCATGCCATCGAGTCAAATCCGACTCAACGACCCTTCCTTGGGTTTGTGAGGCGGTATTTCTATGGAAGTAGATTGCCCAGTCTTCCTTCTGTGGAGTGGCTGGTGGGTTTGGACTGCCAGCCTTCTGGTTACCAGTCAAATGCCTTAGGCACTATGCCACCAGAGCTTCTTAGTTACTAGAGAAATGCAGTCTAAAACCATGGTGGTCCTTGCACCACTAGAATGGCTAAAATTTAAAAAGACTAATCATAGCAAGTATTGCTGAAAATGTGGAGCAATCAGAACTTTTCCTGTACAGCTAGCAGAAATGCGAAGTAATACAACCATTTTGGAGAGCAGTTTGGCAGTTACCATAAAAATCCAATTGTTGTTGTTGTTATGTGCCATCGAGTCAGACCCGGCTCATAGCGACCCTTCATTGGGTTTCTGAGGCGCTATCCCTACGGAAGTAGATTGCCCCATCTTCCTTCTGAGGAGTGGCTGGTGGGTTAGAACCGCCAGCCTTTTGGTTAGCAGTCAAATGCCTTAGGCACTACGCCACCAGAGCTAGCTATTTATTCAAGAGAAATGAAAATACATGTTCACACTCAGTCATAGACTAAGATGTTCTTAGTAACTTTATTCATAATAGCCCAAACTGAAGACAGCCCAAATGTCTACCAGCTGGTAAGTGGATAAATTGTAGTGTATCCATATAATGGAGTGAACTACTGATACACAAAATCACACAAATGAGTCTCAAAAGCATTAAGTGAAAGTATTCAGAAACAAAAGATGCTTACCATATGATTTCAGTTATATGAAATACCAGAATAACCAAGAATATTGTGACAGAAAGCACAGCAGTGTTTGCTAGGTGATGAGATGAGGCTTGGAGATTGACTACAGAGACACAAGGGAACTTTTTGTGTGATGGAATTGTGCTTTAGCATATTTATGGTATTGGTTACACAATTTTAAGATTAATGAATTCATTGTATGCACTTGACTGCTAACCAGAAGGCTGACGGTTCAAACCCACCAACCACTCTTCGGAAGGAATGTTGGGCAATTTACTTCCGTAGCGATACTGCCTTGGAAACCCAAGAAGGGGTCGCTATGAGTCGGGTCAGACTTGACAGCACATAACAACAACATTGTATATGCAGTGAAACCTGTGAGAGTCGGATCTCAATAGGACTGCTTGTTTCTCCAGATCTCATAAGTCTCTACCTTTGACAGGGTGCACCCTTCCTTTAGTGGAAGGGAGCTCTGGTGGCATAGTGCCTAAGGCATTTGACTGCTAACCAGAAGGCTGGTGGTTCAAACCCACTACCCCCTCCTCAGAAGGAAGACTGGGAAATCTACTTCCATAGAGATACTGCCTTGGAAACCCAAGGAGGGGTCGCTATGAGTCAGATTCAACTCAACAGCAATGAGTTTGGTTTAGAGTTTTTTTAGTGCGAAGTATTTGAATTTTCCTTCTTTGATAGGTTTCTGCCTTACACAGATTCAGACTATTGCAGGTTTTACTGTATATATTATGCTGTGATAAAGCAGATTAAAAATATATAGTTATATATAGACGATTTGCCTACTTAAAATAACCACAAAGTCTGTAAGAATATAGACCTCCATATCCATGGATTCCGCATCCATGGATTTAGCCAACCACAGGTCAAACATATTTTTCAAAAAAGAACAGTTAAGGGGCCAAAACAATCCTTCAAAGGCTAAAAAGAGAGCATAAAGTGCTTTTTTACATCGTATTAGTTATTATAAGTAATCTAGAGAGGATTTAAAGTATGTGGGAGGGTGTGCACAGATTGTATGTAAATACTACCGCCATTTTATATAAGTGACTTGATAATCTGTGAGAGGCCCTGGAACCAATCTCCCATGGATACCTAGGGATGACTGTATTCTCATTGTGTTTGTAAATGTATAGAATGGGTTATAATTTTAAAATAAATCATTTTTTAAAAAATCATCTCCCAGAAACTGTATTTCGCACATACCATGTGATTGGTTTCCTTTCCTTTGCTCTTCCCAAAACAAATGTTTTATGGCTGGGTTTCACATTGTAGGTATCATATTAACAGCTGAATGCTTTTAAGTAATCACGTAATGAAAAACTCCTGCTGTGAGTACAGAATAAAAGGGAAAAATAAGTAAGCAGCATTTTCACTTAAAGCATGTTATTAATAGTTATAAATGGGAAATTGAAGGATTCTTTTAAAAATACATTTAGAAAGCCCAAGGATTAAAGTAAGAAATTGTACAGTTATGAAAGGCTTTTTGAAAAGCCTGCTTAGTCATTGAGATTTCACGGATCAGCCGATACACTGTGGCCATAACTTCCAGCCTTGGGAAGATAAAATGCAGGAGTTTTGTGTACTGTGCACCAAGTATGGATTCTACTTACATTTTTCTAATTCCCCATGCAGTTAGTGCCAGTGCCCAGGTATAGACCAATGACATTTTTCTGAGTTACTAAATTTCAGATTTTTAAAAAGATTACTTAACGTCTGTGACACTATCTTTTAAAAGTTGTTGTTGTTGTTTGCCGTCGAGTCGGCCCCGACTCATAGCGACCCCTCCTTGGGTTTCCGAGGCAGTATCACTACGGAAGTAGGATTGCCCAACCTTCCTTCCGAGGAGTGGCTGGTGGGTTTGAACCGCCAGCCTTCTGGTGAGCAGTCAAGTGCCCTAGGCACTATGCTACCAGAGCTCCTTGAGTAACAGACTTTAAATAGTACATTTAGAAATTGTTTAAATGGTTCATCTTTTGTTGTATATGTTTTCATCAAAATAAATAAAAACTGGAAAAAGAACAAATTTTTAGGAGGCAGCATATAAAAATCATAAATGAAAAATTGTAGGTCTTTTAAGAGAATATGTTACTACTTTTATGAAGATACCCTGTTGGAAATGCTAGACCTTCAACTTCTGGTTGATTATATTCTGAAGTATTTTAAATGGTAGTTTTATTGGAATTGTGTTCATGAGGAAACTTGTAGTTTTAATTTAGGTTGTGTAATTTTTTTTTTTTTAATTTAGAAGATTTCTAGATGTACTATGTTGTTGTGATTGTTAGGTGCCCTCAATTCAGTTACAACTCACAGCAACCTCATGTGTGGAGAAGAACTGTGTTTCATAGGGTTTTCAAGGCTATGACCTTTTGAAAGCAGATAGCCAAGCCTGTCTTAATCTCTTAGGTAGACAAGGTACCATTCTTATCCCCTCATATTACAGGATGTAACAGCAACCACTTATTTTCTGTCTGAAAGGCTGAGTCACCCACATACACACATGTGCTCTCTAGAAAAGTGCAAGAATTTATGTTAAGTATATTTTTCACTAACGGAGATGTAAATTTTATTTCAGTCTCTACTCCTGAGTGTTTGGCTTTCTAAGGAAAAAGATATTTTGGATAAACCACAGTCCATCTGCTGTCTTCATACGATGCTGTCCCTCCTAAGCAAGATGAAAGGTAAAATCCTGGTGCCTATTACTGTTTAGAGTTCTCAGGAATTTACTCGGCAGTTCTTGGAAACAAAATTTTGTGTTTGAAGTAACACAAAATCAGAAGGAGAATATCATTTCCCTTAACAAAAGAGACTACCTGTGCAGAGTATTTGATCATAAAGATTTTTTAACTATTAATAAGAGGCTGCTAATGCATTCAAAGTATGAATTTATGAAAATTAATTTTGTAGTTTGTGTCATCATCACAAATAATATTACACAGCATTTTCTTAATGAAGTGAGTGGTCTTCGGTGGAGATAATACTAATTATTTTGACATCATTGGAACAATAATGTATTAAAATAGTTCACAGTAGTTTTTAGCGACCTCTCATTGGGTTTCTGAGGCAGTGTCTCTCTGGAAGTAGATTGCCCAATCTTCCTTCCAGGTAATTGCTGGTGGGTTTGAACTGCCAGCCTTCTGGTTAGCAGTCAAATGCCTTAGTCATTATGCCACCAGAGCTCCTGATAAAAATATTACAAACAGGAATTTTAAATTGATTCAGGGAAAAGATGAGTAGCCTAAATAAGTGGAATATAAATGTTCTGAATAAAATGGATTCTAGATTTGTTTTTTAATACATTCAGAAATATATAGACACATCAAAAAGGAATTTACCTTTCAGACATTATGTTTAACATGAAAGATTAGACAGAAAAAATTGACATGCTGAGAGTTACGGTTTCTTATTGTTCCCTTGTCCCAGCAGTGGCCATCGATGATACCTGGGATTCCCAGTCCGTGTCCCCTTGGTGGCAGCAGATGCGCACAGCTTGTATTCAGTCTGAGAACAATGGAGCCGCTCTGTTATCTGCACATGTTGGGCATTCTGTTGCTGCACAGATATCAAACAGTATGACAGAGAAAAAAGTAAGCTGGCAAAGGTACAGCTTTGATCTGTACCATCTGATCCACTAAGGGGCTGCTTTCCCTTTTTTGGGAGCACATTGTCTCTAATTTGGTGAAGCATGTATAATCTGGAATGTGTGTCCTACTGTATTATTATTTTGTGGGAAGTGCTGCCCTTAATTTGTTTATTCATTCCTATGACATGCATACTTGAATTTAGCCATCACCACATAGAATAAGGGAAAATGTACTGAAGTTGAAGTGCAGCGATCTGGCTGTTTGCCAGTAGCTGGTGATTTGTGGTGAGTCCTTTTAATGAGTCTCCTGACTTCAGTTTTCCCATTTAAAAGAACAGGATCAGACTGCATCACTTTTCAAGTTTGTTGTAGCTCTGAAGTTCTATGATTGGATTTAAGTCTCCTTTTTATAAATGTCAAAGCAACTCTGGTGGTATAGTGGTTAAGGCATTTGGCTGCTAACCAAAAGATCAGTAGTTTGAACCCACCAGCTCGTCCACAGAAGAAAAATGGAGCAGTCTGTTTCTGTAAAGATTCACAGCCCTAGAAACACAATAGGGATTGCTGTGTGTCAGAATCAACTTGATGGTAATGAATTTGGTTTTTTATAAACATCAAAGAGCTCTGGTGGTACAGTGGTTAAAGCGTACACTGTTAACCAAAAGATTGGTAGCTTGAGATCACCAGCTGCTCCATGGGAGATAGAAGAGACAGTCTGCTTCCTTAAAGATTTATAATCTTTGAAACCCTATGGGGCAGAATTGACTCAGTGACAGTGGGTTTGGCTTTTGGTTTTATAAACGTCAGAGCCCTGGCACAATGGTAAAAACATCTGGTTGCTAACCAAAAGGTTGACAGTACAAACAAACCAGCCACTCTGCAGGAGAAAGATGTGGCAGTCTGCTTCCATAAGATTTATAGCCTTGGAAACCCTATGGGATAGTTCTGTTCTGTCATAGAGGGTTGCTGTAAGTTGGAATCAATTCAACAGGAATGGTTTTGGTTTGGTTTTATAAACATGGGTTGTTTTTGGCGTGAATGACTCAGATGAAAGTTTCCTACTAACCTTTTACTTTGTGGTTTTTCCTCGTCTTTTGAGGACTGAAATTTATTTTAAAATGACTAACATTCCTTACATCTCATGATGGATTGAATGATTTTTTTCTAGGAGGTAGTGCATTAAATTGGGTGAGACACCTATATACATCTGTGGAGAATCAGTTAGCATTGCCAACCTCAGTAGTTTATAAGCTAAATGTAATATTATTAGCTTAACCTGTCTATAATGATGAAGAGGAAACCTTAGACACATCTTTGTTTTAAGGTAGCCAGTGTGCATTGTGAAGAGATGTCAGTGTCCTGATTGGTACTGATTAAAGAAAGCTATGGCCCTTGCCAAGGATGGCCCAGAAAACTTTTTGAAGTGAACCTTTGTTGAATCGAGGGTATTACTGCTGGTCTATTTTTAAATGTCTGAACTTTATCGTCATTGCCTATAAGCCTTCAGTATACTCCTGACTCTCATATTTTATCCACCCAAGTAATAACATTTGTGAAACATCCTCTGTGTCTTGCTTTGCCGTGTGTGCTAACTATCCATCAGTTTTCAGGGTACAAGCTTGTTCACATTAATGTTGATTAAGAATCTTTGCCAGAAATCACCCATGCATTTTCTGTTAGTTTTCCCAAACAGTTTTGGATGCTGATTCAGAAGCCCTCACTGATTCCTGGGAGGCGCTTTCTCTTGACACCGAATACTGGAAACTCCTGCTGAAACAACTGGAGGATTGCCTCATACTTCAGACTCTGCTTCATAGCAAAGTGAACAGTCGACCCTCCAAAGTGTCATTGCTACAGGCTGAGCCACTCCCAAGGCTTTCTGTTAGAAAATTATTAGAAGGAGGAAAAGGTAACCCAAAATTTATTTGAGCATTTGCATCTATATTTTTATGCCAAGGTTTCTTTTTGTTTTTTCTTTTATACAAAAATGGCTTAAAAGAGAAATATACTCACATTTTTAAAAAAATAACTTAACTATGTATATACTTCTTGTCAGTCAGTCTTCTCAAAGTCTGATCCTGTCAGTTCCCCACTCAGGACCTCCAGCTGCCTTCCTCTCCATATAAAATGAGCAGTAGTTCTCAGAGAATGGTCAGAGGACTTCAAGTCTTCCCTTCCCTATTTCATAGTCTATATGAGATTGGACTTTCTTCATGTACTTCAACCAAACAGGTCACAGGAGATTGAATATAGAAGCATACTTGAGGATCCAGATATAAACCAGACATTAAAGAGATTTTCCGAAGTATAAAGCAGTGCCACTTTTCTCAGTAATCTTTTCTTTCTTTTTTTTTGCTTTGGGAAATAAAGTTATTTTTATAAAATATGTTAACACTTAATGTATTTATTATTTTTCTTTTTAAATGAATTAATAAAATATATTTTAAGTTTCAGTTTCAATTTCTAACACCATAAATATTGACCAGTACAACCCATTAATCTAAATTCTTTGGGGTTACCAAGTTTTAAGAGTATGAAGAGGTGTAAGATTAGCTCTGGTGGCTTAGGGCCTAAGGCATTTGACTACTAACCAGAAGCCTGGGGGTTCAAACCCACCAGCCACTCTTTGGAAGGAAGATGAGGCAATCTACTTCTGTAGTCATTACTACCTGGAAAACCCAAGGGGTCATTATGGGTTGGAAATGACTTGATGGCAGTGAATTTTTTTTTTTTTTTTTGGTTTACAGAACAAGTTTAAATTCTTGAAATTCTCGTTGTTCTTAGGTGCCATTCAGACTCATAGCAACCCCATGTACAATAGAACAAAACACAGCCCAGTCTTCTGCCACCCTCACAGTCGTTGCTTTGTTTGAGCCCATTATTGAAGCCACTATGTTGTCCCATTGTCATTGAGGGCGTTCCTTTTTTTTTTTTATTTTTACTAACACTCTACTTGACCTAGTATGATATCCTTCCCCAGGGACCGGTCCTTCTTGATAACATGACCAAAGTCATGCCAGCCTTGCTTCTAAGGAGCATTCTGACTATGTGTCTTCCAGGACAGATTTGTTTGTTCTTCTGGTGGTCATTGGTATATTTGAGATTCTTCGTTAACACCATAATTCAAAGGCATCAGTTCTACAGTCTTCCTTATTCATTGTCCAGCTTTCACATACATATGAAGGGATTGAAAATAGCATGGCTTGGGTCAGACACACCTTCGTCTTCAAAGTGATGTCTTTGCTTTTCAACACTTTAAAGAGGTCTTTTGCAGCAGATTTTCCCAATATGATATATCATTTGATTTCTTGACTGCTGCTTCCGTGGGCATTGATTGTAGATCTAAGTACAAAGGAATTGTTGATGACTTCAATCTTTCCTCCATTTATCATGGTGTTGCTTATTGGTCCAGTTGTGAGAATTTTTGCTTTCTTTATGTTGAAGTGTAATCCATATTGAAGGCTGTAGTTTTTGATCTTCATCAGTGGTTGATTTAAGTCCCCTAAACTTTCAGATAGCATAGTGGCTAAGACACTTGCCTGCTAACCAGACAGCTGGCGGTTCAAACCCACCAGCCACTCCTTGGAAGGAAGGTTGGGCAATCCTACTTCCGTAGTGATACTGCCTCGGAAACCCAAGGAGGGGTCGCTATGAGTCGGGGCCGACTCGACAGCACATAACAACAACAACAACAACAAAACTTTCAGAAGTAAGATTGTATCATCTACACATTGCAGGTTGTTAACAAGTCTTCCTCCGATTCTGATGCTGTATTCTTCTTCATATGGTCCAGCTTCTCAGATTATTTGCTCAACATACAGATTGAATAAGTATGGTGCAAGAATACAACCCTTTCACACACCTTTCCTTATTTTAAACTATGCAGTATTCCCTTGTTCTATGTGAATGGCTATGTCTTGGTCTGTGTGCAGGTTCCATATGACCATAGTGAAGTGTTCTGGAACTCCCGTTCTTTGCACTTCTTTCCATAATTTGTTATGAGCCATACAGTCAATTGCCTTTTAATAGTCAATAAAACATAGGTAAACACCTTATATTCTGTGCTTTCAGCCAAGATCCATCTGACATTATTCATCTGTTGATTCGTCGTAATGTGGTGGCTTGTATGTTGCTTTGATTCTGGAGTCTATGCCACCAATATTTCATACCCGCAGATCACCCATGATTTGACAGGTTTCAACAGAACTTACAAACAGACTAGGAAGAAAGATGTGGTGATGTACTTCTGAAAAAACTTGCCACTGAATATCTTATGAGTAGCACTGGAACATTGTCTGATACAGTTCCAGGTGATGAGCCCCTAAGGTTGGAGGGCACTCAGAACACAACTGGAGAAGAGCTGCCTTTCAAAGTAGAGTTGACTTTAATGATGTGGATGGAGTAAAACTTTCGGGACCTTCATTTACTGATGTGGCACATCTCAGAATGTAAAGAAACAGCTGCAGACATTGTTAATAATTAGAAAATGAAATTATGAAATATGAATCTAGGAATATTTGAAGTGTCAAAAAATAAATGGAACACATAAAGATCAGCATCCTAGGCATTAATGAACTGAAATGGAACAGTATCGGCCATTTTCAATTAGTCATATGGTCTGCAGTGCCAGGAATGACAGATTAAAGAGGGATGGTATTGCATTCATCATCAAAAAGAACATTTCGGAATCTGTCAATAATAGAATAATATCCATATGCCTACAAGGAAGACCTGTTAATAACGATTATTACTCAAATTTACTCACCAACTGCTAATGCCAAACATGCAGAAATTGAAGATTTGCACCAACTTCTGCAGTCTTAAAGTGTTCAAACATACAGTCAAGATGCATTGATAATTACTGGTAATTGGAATGTGAAAGTTGGAAACAAAGAAGCAGCATATTGTAGTTGGAGACTATGGCCTTGGTGATAGAAACAATACTGGAGATCACATGGTAGAATTTTGGAAGACCAATGACTTACTCATTGCAGATGCCTTTTTCAGCAACATAAATGACGCCTCTCCCATGGACTGCACCAGATGGAATACACAGGAATCAAATTAACTACATCGGTGGAAAAAGATGAAGCTCCACATCCTCAGTGAAAAGGCCAGAGGCTGACTGTGGAACAGACTGTCAACTGCGCATATGTGATTATAAGTTGAAGCTGAAGAAAACTGAAACAAGTCCACAAGAGCCAAAATATGACCTTGAGTATATCCTACATGCATTTAGAGACCATTTAAAGAATAGATAAGTCACATCGAACACTAACGACCGAAGACCTGATGAGTTGTGGTGTGACATCAAGGACATCATACATGAGGAAAGCAAAAGGTCATTTAAAAGAAAGAAAGAAAGAAAAGTCCAAAATGGATGTCAGAAGAGACTCTGAAACTTGCTCTTGAACATAGAGTAGCTAAGTAAAGCAAATGGGAGAAATGATGGCATAAAAGAACTTAACAGAAGATTTCTAAGGGCAGCTGGAAGAGACAAAGTAAAAGTATTATAATGAATTGTGCAAAGACCTGGAGTTAGATGACCAAAAAAGAAGGCACTTCTGAAGCTGAAAGGACTGAAGAAAAAAATCCAGGCCTTAACTTGCAACATCAAAAGATTCTACAGGTAAAATACTGAATGACACAGGACACATCAGAACAAGATGGAATGAATACACACAGTCATTGTATCAAAAAGAACTGGTCAACATTGAGCCCTTTCAGGAGGTGGCATATGATCAAGAACTGATGGTATTGAAGGAATAAGTCCACACTGTACTGAAGGCACTGGCAAAATACAAGGCTTCAGGAACTGATGGAATACCAGTTGAGATGTTTCAGCAAACAGATGCAATCCTGAAAGTGCTCACTCATCTCTGTTAAGAAATTTGGAAGACAGCTACCTGGTCAACTGACTGAAGGAGATCCATTGTTGTACCCATTCCAAAGAAAGGTGATCTAACAGAATGTGGAAATTATTGAACAATATCATTAATATTACATGCAAGTAAAATTTGAAGAATTCAAAAATGGTTATAGCAGCATATTGACGGGGGCTGCCAGAAATTAAAGCCTCATTCAGAAAATTAACATAGAATGAGTGATATTATTGCTGATGCAGTTTTGACTTTGAATGCATTCCATGTTTCTGTTTTTTCTTCTCACTTGCTAGATGTTAGTTAGAATGAAACATAAGTGTGATTCCCCATCTTTGGATCTGAGTGGTACTCTTCCCTTTCCCTACGTCTCTTACTCATACGAATCTAAATCCTTTGATCTTTCAAGGCCCAGCTCAAATGGAGCTTTCATGATCCTCTAACTGCAGGTTTTCTCTTCTTCCTGTTAATTTACACAGAACTTTATACTTGTTTTCTGATCCATCACTTTTTACTATCTTGGAGTCATTTGGTTCCTGTGCTTATATCTTACAGGACCAAAGAATCTTAAATTTTATATTATCTTTGTGTGCTCAGTATTCTTATCAGCAGCTCTATTAGATACTTGATACTGAATGATTGTATTTGTGGGTTTTTAAAAACCCAGATGTTTACAGATTTCTTTTTCACTTAACTCATTTTTTTGGTTTTTATAAGACTTGTGATAAGTTCTTTCTTGTAAATTCAACAGTACTCCGTGCTGTCCCCTGGTGAAAGTGCAGGGGTACCCTTTTAGTAATTTGGGTCATGGACAGAGAGACTGCAAGAAAAAGTATCAGTAAATTATAGAACATAGAATTTGTTTTACATAATAAGACTTCAAACATTAAAATTTTTGAATATTTTTCAGCTTGCATTTATATTATGACTGGAATTTTATGGTCTAGCATTATGACATTGTTATTTAGCTGTGGCTAAATTTTGTACATAAATATTTCTTATAGAGAAATTAGTTGACTATTAAATTAGTTGACTGTATATTGCCCTAAGAAGCCTAGACAAGTATCATGCTAATCCATCTGTTTTCACTTATTTATACAAAAATGTTTTAAAGATATGCTCATTCCTTTGTCCTATGCTATGTAAAGTTTATTTTGAATTCATGAACATAGAAAGTTTATAGTATATAAACATACATACATACACATTTATATTTACCTAGTATTTTCTGAGTATAATGATATGCTTAGATATTAAATATCCCACCTACTCTTATGAGTTTAGTAGCATATGATCACACTGCAGTAAATGTCATGCCTTTTGGGATTAACTTTTTGGTTCAAAGCTGGCTGTTAGATCTCTTCCTAAGGAATACAGATCAGTACACTATATTGGCTCTGTTTGGTGAACACTGCTCCTTATGTGTTAAAAATTTTCATCTTCTTTCTTGTCTTCAAACTATAGGTGGCATTGCAGACAGTGTAGCCAAGTGGATATTTAAACAAGACTTCAGCCCTGAAATATTGAAACTAGCTAACAAAGGAGGTGTAGAAAACCCCACTGAACCCAAAGAAGGTGTTAACAGAGGCTGCCTTGAAGTGTTAGAGGTAGACATGGACTTAGAAGCCATATCAGGTAATACGTAATTAATGAGAAATAAGACTGGAGAGATGTGACTGACTTACTGTTAGGAAAATGTAACATACTGCATCTCTCTTCTGACTTTCAGACTTGCTGCATTTAGCTTATAAACAGTTTCCTTGCAGTCTCGAGCTAGATGTGCTGCACGCACATTGCTGTTGGGAATATGTTGTTCAGTGGAATAAAGATCCAGAGGTAAGATTCTCATCATCTCTTTCATATTAATCCTTTTTCTTTGCTCATGCTACATACACGTGAGACTGTTAAATAATTTAATTATAAACACTGGATTTTCCCCTGTTGGAATGGCTCCCTTCTAGAAGCTTTGGTAGGCCTTTTTCATACATTATCTCTTAAAATTCTCATAGTAAACCTACAAAGTATAGGTACTATTATTATAGCCATTCCAGAGAATAGAAAACAAAGGCTCAGAGAAGTTATTTACATAAGGGCACACTGCTTAGTAAGTAATTGGGCCAGAATTTGAACTTAAGTTTTTCTATATCTAAAGATAATGTTTTTCCCCACTTCCTACTTAGGTTGTTATAATAAATATATTTAAGTATTTTTTTTTACTTCATTCTTAATTCCTTCTTGAAATGGCAGCTACCTAATAGAAGATTTTTAATGGTATAGTCATTGTGATAAAGGAGTAAAGATCCTTGTTGTGGTTACGTAGTACGGCTCTGACAAGAATGTACCACAAATGTGATGGCTTAAACAAACAGGAGTTTATTTTCTTACAGTTTGGAGGCTTTAAGTCCAAGTTCAAAGTGCCAGGATATAGGGGCTGGGTGAAAGCCCCTCAACTTTGGGCTTCAGCTGTGCCTCCTGCTCCCGACCCACTGAAGCTGGAGGCTTTTCTTCATTCAGCTGCTGGTTGCTGAGGCTGACAAACTCAAGGTTGACAAGTAAAAAGGCACAGTCCCAATGTTAACCAAACCACACAGCAGGCCATTAATTCAAGTCCATTGAAAGTCCCGAGATTGGCAGAGCATGACAGGTTGTTGAATAACGACACGACTACATGCAGGGTTCAAGCATGCCATAAGTTAGAGACCGTTCCCAAAGCTGCTTATACACAGGAAGCAGGCCATCTCCCTACAGCAGCTAATCAGCTGCTTGTGGTAGATCCCACCATGGAGTTGATTGCCAGTCTCATCATGGGGAATAACTACATCCAGCTGCCCAGCCACTCAACAAGGCCCAGCCAAGTTGACACACAAACTTAACCACCCCAATATCCTAATGTCAGCCTAGAGTTTGTTCATTAAAGTGTCTGTGTTTGACACTTCTGTCACATTCATCTCAGAACAACATTCAAGAAAACCTTATTATATGCAGGGCTGATTCTATTCCAGGATTATCCTCCTTTCCTTTTCAACTCTCTGCTTTACCATCCTTTTCTACCACTTTTGGTCGACACTCTTTTCTTCAGGGCATTCAGAGTATAGAAACAGTGTAAGGAGAACTGCCCAAGCGTGGAAACCAAAGACCTGGATTTTGATACCAGGTGATTGGCCAACAGGTGTGTGGCCTGGAGCCACAGAATCTCTGAATTGTGTTTTTCCTCCCTCTTCCCTTTTTAATGAAGGTGCTAATCCTTCTAAAATGTGAAGACATGTGGTGGATATTCCTCTTGGCCAGTACAATCCATCACTTAAGCCTTTCCTAGGCGTTGCTGTTACCTAATTCCTTTCAAATCATTATTCATTCCTTTATTCTCCTTATATTAGTTGCATTCTTGTAGAAAACTCTGATGAACTAATTCATACTTTACTAATAGTAACAATATTCTTTTTTCCTTCAAAAAGACAGTGTTGTCTTTAATATATAATATCTAATGTTTACATATTAAAGGAAGTCACAAAAAAGTAAGTGCTTTGAACAGAGGAATGGATTTGGGTCAATTAAACTATGACCAAATGTAATTTTAGGACAGGAAATCCTATTGATTCTCCTCAGCTTAATTGGCTTAATAGGCTTGATTGGTAATCATATTTAGGCTACTACTCAAATGGGATAAATACTTTCCTACATGAAAGAAACAAGATGTTAAGACTAGAATGAGATCATACTAATTTCTGAAATCTGAGTGAATTCATTCCATATTCAAATCTAAGAAAGTGATATTTAAGCAGAAAACTTTAACAACAATCATTTATTAACCAAAGGCAGCTTTGCAGAGGGGACACAGACAAATGCGTGTGTTCAGGCCCCCAGTGCTTCTGCTTATTAGCTGTGCAACTTTTGGGGGTGTTTCTGAACTCTTTGTGTCTCCGTTTTCTCCTAAAATTGAAGAAGGATTTGCTAAATAATTTTGTAATCTGTACATAGATGGAGGCCTAGTGGTATAGTGGTTAAGGCATTTGGCTCCTAACCAAAAGTTCAGTGATTTGAACCCACCAGCTGCTCTGTGGAAGAAAGGGCAGTTTGCCTCAGTAAAGATTTACAGCCTTGGGAACGCAATGGGGGTTTCTTTGAGTTGGAATCGACTAGATGACAGTTTGTTTTCGTTTTTGGTGAGTATGTGAATTAAACTCATCATTTTTGCCAAAAGTGATTTCAGTAGTTTTGAGTCTAATGCAGGTGTGTGTATAAAATAGAGAAGCTGGGATGGGGGTTGGATAGGGAAAGGAGATGAATATTTGACAGGAAAACAAGAAAAACAGCCACTTTTAAAAGTAAACAATTCGAACAGTGGGTAATGATAACACTTTCTTAAAGGGTTGTAGTAATTTGTAGAGAAAATGCATGCATAAGGCTTGACACTTTGATTAGTGGTATCATTACCCTCTGTTAAAATTGTTCACTTTTAAAATGAAGTGGCTGTTTTTCTTGGTGTTTTGTTGGTTACTATATCCTTGGATCTTCAACCAGGGCCTGGTACATAGTACAAAAAATACAAAAATAAAATACACTGCTGTTGTGGCAATTATGACTCATAGCGACACTCCTTGGGTTTCCAAGGTGGTAAATCTTAATAGAAGTAGATTGCCCACTCTTCCTTCCGCGAAGTAGCTAGTGGGTTTGAACTGCCAACCTTCTGGTTAGCAGTCAGATGCCTTAGGCACTGTGCCACCAGAGCTCAGAAATACTTGTTGAATGAATACTATACAAAACATTATTCCACCTGCTACTTTGGTGAGTAGCGACTGGGATCTTAAAAGCTAGCAAGCTGCCATCCAGATGCAACAATGGATTTCTCCTCGTCTAGAGCAAAGAAGAATGAAGAAAACCAAAATTCATGGAAACAATTAGTCCTGGTATACCATCCAATCTGCAGCCTATACAACTATGAGACCTGAAGAACTAGATGGTGCCCGGCTACCACTGTCATCCACTTGGAAGGGGATCTGTGTAGGAGATCCTTAATAGAGAGGGAGAACAATGTGGAACAAAACTCATCATTTGGAGGAAAAAAAAAAAAAAGGCAGGGACCAGGTTTGCTGGTCCAATAGAGCCTTGTAGAACCACTGAGACTGTGGCCCCTAGCTGCCCTTCAGGTCTAGAATTGAACCCACACCTGTGGTTTCCAGCCAAACAGAATACAGGTATATGAGTTGAACATTTACCTCAAGTAGATATACTCTTTGGAGATAACAATCATAGGAGAAAGAAGGGCTGCTTATGCACAGGGAGACAGCTCAGGGGGCAGGAGTGTATGGAGGGGTGGACACTGGGAAGAGGTAACTATGGGGGGAAGGGGGAGGGGAGCTGTTGCATTGTGGTAAACTGTGGTCAATGACATGAGACAAAGTATATGTGAACTGCTGTATGGAAAGTGAATTTGCTCTGTAAATCTTCACCCAAATCACAAAAAAAAAAAAAAGAAATACTTACTGAATGAACAAATTGTAGTTGCAAAGAAGTAAGCTCACTGTTTTTGTATTTGTGTGAAATTTAAGTACTTACTGGAGAGAACACTGCTATGACATACAAACCATGTTGTTGTTGTTACACAACACTCCTTGGGTTTCCGAGGTGGTAAATCTTAATAGAAGTAGATTGCCCAGTCTTCCTTCCGCGAAGTAGCTAGTGGGTTTGAACTGCCAACCTTCTGGTTAGCAGTCAAATACCTTAGGCACTGTGCCACCAGAGCTTAGAAATACTTGTTGAATGAACGAATTGTACTTGCAAAGAGGTAAACTCATTGTTTTCACATCTGTGTGAAATTTAAGTACTTACATACAAACCATAGTACAGTGGCTTTTGTATCCAAATGTGAGGACATACGGTATGGGGCTTCGCGGAATTAATCATTATATGCTGTTGATTCTAACTCATGAAATTATCTTAGGAAAAATTACTTCTTACCTAATAATTCCATGTTCTTACTGCAACATTGTGAAATAGCTTTATGCAGAGATGTAAGAAGCCACCATTTGTATTGAATTTAAAACATATACTAAAAAGTATTTTTTTCTCTTCCCTCCCCTTTTCTTTTCTCTCTCCTCCCTCCTTTTTCTTTACTCTCCCTGTATGTAAGGAAGCACGTTTTTTTATTAGGTCAATAGAACACTTGAAGCACATTCTTAATGCACATATTCAGAATGGTAAGTAAATAGATGTAAACAACCTCACTACTTGATTGAAAAGAGGCAAGAATCCTTAGATTATTATCCTGTGAAGTGTTTATCTGAGGATCCTGCACATTACCATCTATTACTGCAGGCTAGATACTGGCTGTTTTAACTACTTGAAAAAATGCAGTCCAGAAAAGAGGCAAAAGAAATAGTAGTTATTACCTTCTGTCCCCGTGCCTGTTTCCTGAGCTTATGCTGCTTAAGTAAGGGGGATATTATGTATGAATTATGATTCTGTCTTTAGTTCACAGGTTGCTAATGAAAAAGGTGTGTAGTTCTCAGGACTGTAATTCCTGGTGAATAAATTAGGAATCCTGAAGCCTAAAACTATACATACACACTACCTTGAACTTCTTTAAATAAGCGTGAACATTCTCCCTTGGCTGCTGTACCACCGGGACTGCTGATGTGTTTGTGAAAAAATGTTACTACATTTTTTAAATTATTACAGTTATCATTGTAGAGAAATTGTGAACAGATTGGAAGTTCTGTTTAATAGATGGATTTCATTATAAGAACTAATTGAGGAGATCGTTACTGGGCTAGTTAGGAACCTTAATACAGATTGGTGAGACTAGGTGTTAGCTGGGAAGAGGGGAGATATCACCTTTATATCTAGGTGATAAGTTCCAGGGCAGTTACTTAGTTTGTTCTCCTTCATCTGTATTACCAAATTGCAGGAATTCACAATATGATGTCAAATTGTAGAAATTTGAAAATGTCTCATTTTACAGGAAGAGAATTTGAAAATTATTTTCTCTCTTAGATGAGACCTCTTCCACAGGGAGAAAAAGAATTTAAAGTGACTGAGTTTGAAAAAAATAGTCTGTAGATAATTCTGTCCTTATTGATAAAATACACCTACTATCTTCTGGCTAGTACTTCTTAAATTTAGACCTTTACCCATCTGTACACTAAGTAAGCTTCTTGACTTCTCAGCCTTAAAAAAAAAAAAAAAAACCAACTCAGTTCTAGCTGCAGAATCAGTTATGTGGGTAGTAATAACAGTGTATGAAATGTCATGTTTATACTGCCTAATTGACAGCTGTTCCAGAAATTTTGGTTTTAATGCCACAACTTAACTGAATATGGAAGTATAGATAGCCCAGAGTTTTTTTGTTTTACTTTTTCTTTAAATTATGGTATTGACACGTCCTAGAACAAGGGGTTCTAGCGTTCATACTGTGGTTAAGAATAACTCAGAGGCAAGCAGTTTAGTTTTCAGTGTAGCTTTTATTATCTGCCACTAGATTAGGAGACAGGAGAACAGTTTCCAGAGCTTTGTCTCCACAAACAAAAGCAGTTAGGAAAGTTTTAAAGCCAGGGGATATGGGGAGTTAGTTTTGTATACTCAAAGCTTTTGGGAAGGAGTCATGTCTTATTTATAGGGGGCAGGGTTATAGCCTAGCACAGAAGTGGCTGACAGATCCCTACTTTCTGAAATGGGTCCTCTATGGCACAAATGACAGTTCTGGTGATTTTTGGTTCCTTAACATGAGTCTTAATGTTCCAGGTTCAGCTAGAAGACAGAGTTGTTCTTTTTACACATGCCCCTTAGCTGGCTGAGATCAGCTCATAGTTAATGGCTGCAAACAGGAAGGTTGGCAGGAAATGGGGTGGGGGCATTTCTTTGTAGTTGGCTGATTATTGTTGTTGTTATTGTTGTTATACGCCATCGAGTCGGACCCGACTCATAGCGACCCCGTGGGTTTCCGAGGCAGTATCACTACGGAAATAGGATTGCCCAACCTTCCTTCCAAGGAGTGGCTGGTGGGTTTGAACCGCCAGCCTTCTGGTTAGCAGTCAAGTGCCTTAGGCACTATGCTACCAGAGCTCTCAGTTGGCTGATTAGGGCTTGTCTGTTGCCTGTGGTGTCCCTAGGGACTATCCCCAGGAGTAGTGACTTTCTTTCTGGCTTAACTAGACTCAAAGGTAAAGAAGTTTTCTAAACCAGCTGGCTTCAGTTGTTGTTGTTGTTAGGTGCAGTGGAGTCGTTTCTGACTCAGTGACCCTATGCACAGCAGAACGAAACACTGCCCGGTCCTGCACCAGCTCTAAGATCCCTGCTATACTTGAGCCCATCGCCACAGCCACTGTGTCAGTCCATCTCGTTGAGGGCCTTCCCCTCCTTCATCAACTCTCCACTTTACCAAGCATAACAGCTTTTCTAGGAATGGTCCTTTCTGACAACATGACCAAAGTAGGTGAGACAGTCTGGCCATTCTCTCCTCCAAGGAGCATTCCGACTGCACTTCCTCCATGATAGATTTGTTTGTTCTTTTAGCAGTCCATGATACTCTCAGCATCCTTTGCCAGCACTACAACTCAAAAGCATCAACTCTTCTTCGGTCTTCCTTATTCATTGTCCAGCTCTCACATACATATGAGGCAACTGAAAATACCATGGCTTGTGTCAGGTGCACCTTAGTCCTCAAGGAGATATCTTTGCTCTTCAGTGCTTAAAAGAAGTCCTTTGCTGCTGACTTGTCCAGTGCTGTACGTCATCTGATGCCCTGACTGCTGCTTCCATTGGCATCAATTGTAGAACCAAGCAAGGTGAAGTCTTTGACAACTTCATTCTTTTCTCTATTTATCATGATGCTGCTTACAGGTCCAGTTGTGAGGATTTTTCTTATCTTTATATTGAGATGTAATCCATACTACAGACTTCAGTCTTCATCAGTAAGTGCTTTAAGTCATCCTCACTTTCAGCAAGCAAAGTTGTCATCAGCGTATTGCAGGTTATTAATGATTCTTCTTCCAATCTTGATGCCGCGTTCTTCTTCATATAGTCCAGCTTCTTGGATTATTTGCTCAGCATATAGATTAAATGAGTATGGTGAAAGGATACAACCCTGACACATTCCCTTCTTGATTTTAAACCATGCAGTGTCCCCTTGTTCTGTTTGAATGACAGTCTCTTGGTCTATGTACAGATTCCTCATTAGTACAATTAAGTGTTCTGGAATTCCCATTCTTCTCAGTGTTATCCACAATTTGTTAGGATCCACAAAATCAAATGCCTTTGCATAGTCAATAAAACATAAGTAAACATCTTTCTGGTATTCTTTGCTTTGAGCCAAAATCCATCGGACATCAGCAGTGATATCCCTCGTTCTATGTCCTCTTCTGAATCCAGCTTGCATTTCTGGAAGTTCTCTGTCAATATATTGCTGCAACCATTTTTGGATTCTTTTCAGTAAGATTTTACTTGCATGTAATATTAATGATATTGTTTGATAATTTCCACATTCTGTAGAATCACCTTTCTTTGGAATGGGTACAAATATGGATCTCTTCCAGTCAGTTGGCCAGGTAGCTGTCTTCCAAATATCTTGGCATAACCAAGTGAGTGCCTCCAGTGGGGCATCCGTTTGTGGAAACTTCTCAGTGGGTATTCCATCAATTCCTGGAACCTTGTTCTTCACCAATACCTTCATTGCAGTTTTGACTTCTTCCTTCAGTACCATTGGTTCTTGATCATATGCCACCTCCTGAAATGGATGAAGCTCGAGCAGGTCTTTTTGGTACAGTGACTCTGTGTATTCATCCCTTCAATCTTCTTTTGATGCTTCCTGCATCATTCAATATTTTTCCCATAGAATCTTTCAGAATTGCAACACAAGGCTTAAATTTTTCCTCAGTTCTTTCAGCTTGAGAAATGCTGAGTGTGTTCTTCCCTTTTGGTTTTCTAACTCCAGGTCTTTGTACATTTCATTATAGTAATTGGCTTTGCTGTTCGAGCTGCTCTTTGAAATCTTCTGTTCAGCTCTTTTATCTTGTCATTTCTTTTATTTACTTTAGCTGCTTTCCACTCAAGGGCAATTTTCAGAGTCTCTTCTGACATCCATTTTCTTTTTTTCTTCCTTTCCTTTCTCTTTCTTCATGGATGATGTTCTTGATGTCATTCCATAATTATTCAGGTTTTTGGTCATTGGTGTTCAGTGCATCAAATCTATTCTTTGGATGGTCTCTGAATTCAGGAGGGATATATTCATGGTCATATTGTGGCTCTCGTGGACTTATATTAATTGTCTTCAACTTCACGTTGAATTTGCATATGATCGTCTGATTCAAAATGGCTGAAACCGGTCCATTTCGTCTCACTAATGCCTAAGATATCAATCTTTTGCATTCCATTTCATTTTTGACAACTTCCAATTTTCCTAGACTCATACTCTGTACATTCCATGTTCTGATTATTAATGGATGTTTGCAGCTGTTTCTCCTCCAGTTGAGTTGTGTCACACAGCAAATGGAAGTCCCAAAGCTTTACTTTATCCAAATCATTAAGATTAGTTCTGCTCTGATGATGTTAGCTCTTTCTCACTCGTATTTTGAGTGCCTTCTGACTTAAGAGTCTGGTCTTTCTGCACTGTATCGGACAGTGTTTCAGGGCTGTTCATAAAGTTTTCTGGTAATGTATCAGAAGATGTTTCTCTGGTATTCATAAGGTTTTCCCTGGCCAGTTTTTGAGAAGTGGATGGCCTCTTCCTTCTTCCTAGTCTGTCTCAGTCTGTAAGCTGCATTGAAACCTGTGCACCATGTGCAACCCTGCTGGCACTTGAGGCATTGGTGGCACAGCCTCAAGCCTCATAGCAACACACAAGTCACCACAGTACGACAAACTGACAGACAAGTTTGTCTTCTTTCGCTGTTTGAAACCTCTCTGCCCTCCCTTTACCTGGATTCTGTGGCTCTATCGTCCCTGGCTTTTCACCCCACCTTCCAGCCTCTTGGGTGTGTGGCCTGTCTGCCTCACCTTACCTAGATCCCGCAGCTCTGTCTCAGCTCCGGCTCCTTCCGTGCCTCACACGTCTGGATGCCTGGCCTGTCTGCCCGGCCTTAACCTGGGTTCCCTGGCTCTGTCTGGACCCCAGCTTCTCCCCTGCCTCCTGCATCTGGGTGCCTGACCTGTCTGCCTGGCCTGACCTGCGTTCCTGCAGCTCTGTCTCGGCCCAGGCTCCTCCCGTGTCTCCTGTGTCTAGGTTGTTCCTGGCTTGTCTGGCCAGCCTTACTGGGGTTCCCATGGCTCTGTCTCACTGGCTTCAGTATAACATACATATACTACTGCTTTAGTTTGGATGGTTACATATGAGAAAAAATCTTCCTAGATTTTGAAGTTATTTCCATTGTTTGAATATTACTAATAAAACTCTCCCCAGCAATCTTGCATGTTACTTTGTATTCAATTCTATTGAGTATGTACTTAGCAGTAGAATTGCTAAGTCATAAAGTAGATACATGCTTAGCTTTAGTAGATAATAACAAAAAGTTTTCCAGGTCATTTTACTGACTTACTCTATTTTATTAACAACATATGTGAGTTCCAGTTGCTCCACATCTTTACCTTACTATTGTCAGTAGTGGGTTTTTTTTTTTGTTGTTGTTGTTGTTGTTTTAATTTTAGTCTTTCTGGTATGTGTGTAGTATCTCATTGTGGCTGTAGTTTTCTTTTTCCCTTATAATCATGTTGAATCTTTCCTTAAGCTTATTGGTCAGTTAGATACCTTCTAAGGCAACTCGGTTCTGACTTTAATTATTAAAGATAAAAGTTTCATTAACTTTATAAATATTACATAAGGTACAAGTAATGATATCTAAATTAATAGCCCATGGCTTTTATGGACTTAAGGAAGACAGTAGTTTATTATGTGATGAAAGTTAAAATACTTTCACTACTTTGCTTTTTATTTATTATCTAGGTATTGCGCTGATGATGTGGAATACATTTTTAGTTAAAAGATTTTCTGCTGCTACATACTTGATGGATAAGGTAAGGTAATAGTAAATTTTTTTGTATTGATTTCTTGTTTCCCTTTAATTAATTGACATATATTAGAAAGCTTATAAGCATTGGACCTTATTAGACTTTTTTATTTTGATACTAAATTTTATTTATGTTCAGTTAAATGTGCGTCCCAATGCTTGCTTTACGATGACATGAAGAAGAGCTGGAAATCCTTAAAAAAGAGAGTAGTACACAGTAAACGCCTCTTAAACAGAGAGATTATGACTAGTTGTTTATTCAAGCAGGAACTTGAGTTTAATTTTAAATTAAAATATATAAATGTACATTTTTCTCCACAATCTCTGGATGTAGGGCCAAGATGCCATCTTTGAATGAATTTGTTAGAGTTCTACTTTGTTTTTTCTTGCACCAACTTCCCTCATAATGCATTGCCTATGATTTCTAGATCCTATTTCTTTAAAGTTATGATACAAACTGAGTATAAAATCTTTAGAGTTTTCTAATTTATCCCCTCATCTTTGTAGTATTTTACTGTCTAGTTGTAACAAACCTAACTAAGCTTTAGTTTTTCTCCTCTATAAATCTTTGGAAAGCGTGCAGTATTTATAGTATTTATAGAAACAATTCTAATTTTTCTCATTCATGTTTCAGCAGTTGCTTAATTACATTGTCATGTATAACCAGCATGAGCAGATTGAGGAAAGAACATAATGTGTAAGCAGAGAACTCAGCTGATAGGAGTAGAGGCTGCTAGAGTCTCCTCCTAGCCCAAGTAAAGTGTGTTTTACAGGCTGGTTGAGGAAGTAGGTTAATCTGGCAGATCTGTTAAGTAGATGTCAGTTAGGAGAACTACCACTGTAATAATGGCAACCATTCTTTACACTTTAGAGTGACAACCATTCCTAAACCATGACGAGCAGAACAACTCACACCCATTTTAAACCACTGCTCCCCTTGGAACTGCTTACTTTGAGGTTACTAGTAGCATTTTTTCTTGTAAAATCAAGCAATTCTTTCCTCTGTGTTCATGTTTCTTGCCTGCTTAACAACTTCTTTCTTGATACTCCTTCCTTTTGGCTTTTTTGATATTATTCTAATCTGCTTCACCTCTGATTACCCCTCTTTGACAGAATAATAAAAATAATAAGTATTTTACTGTTAGTATTTACAGTTTCACAGCCTTTTCATACCCACTGTACATTTGATCCTCACGACAACTTGGACATGGGTGAAAACAGTTGTGAACTGGAAAGCAGAGGGTTTATGATCATTCATTCAATAAATATTTATTGTAATGAGTATCTTTTATGTGCCAAGGACTATACTAGATTCTGGGCCTGCAGAGCTAAAAGTCACAGTCCCTGCCACAGTCAAAGAACACATAGTCTAAAAGACAGGTCAGTAGATAAGAAGGTGGTATTGGCATACAGAAGAGAACATAAATAACAAAGAGAAGGCTTCTGAGCTAAATTTTGAAAAATAGGTCTGTATGAACCAGTAAAAAGTGGGAGTGAGGAAACTTACTCCCAACAAAACATCCTGGGGATATGAGGTAGCTCATTGGATTCAAAGAACTGCGGGTAGTTTATTCTGACTGAAGCATAGGCTGTAGGAAGGAGAGGGCGACTGAACATGAAGAATCCCTGTGCAGTCTGTGGATTTTGGGTTTTCTAATAATACCTGTAAACTGCTTTGCATGGGACCTGGCACAAAGTAGGATATATGGTAATTCTCATTTTATCGTAAAGACACTGGGGCAGTTGTAAGCAGAGGATTGGTGTGTTCGACTACTTGCATTTTAGGAGATGATATAATGTAAAATATGTTGGACCTGGGTGGGCTGAGCTTGGTTGTTCAGTGACTTTTGGCATAATCTCAGTGACATGTTTGAGGTGGTCTTTTGTCCTGGAGTCTTTTCTTCCATTGCCATTGTCTCAAGTTTCTTGTCTCACCACGATGTTCCTGAAGGGCAGAACTTTTATCTCCCACTTACTATAGAGTAGACCTGTATAGAGTAGGAAATCACCTTATTTTCTGGCAGGAATATAACTCCTGACTGCTTTAGATTGTTTTTCCTTCTTTCTGATCATTTAAAACTGTTGTGTGTATTTATCAACAAGCAAAATTGTTAGCTACTTTTATCGATAACCTTGAGTATGGTCCTGGGTTTTTAAGACAACACAGTTACTTGTTTGTCCAAAGTAAGCACTAGACTTTTAGAGAAGTTTTTCTTAGTATTTTACTTAGTTCAAAACAGACATAATTTATTTTTGAGAAGGATTATTTGTGAGCCCAGTTATAAAACTGGGATATATTTTTTAAGTTCCACCACAAAAAAAAAATTGCACTGTGTTATGGATGCGTTAAAGCTGTTCATTGAGTCAAACGGTTAAATTGGTGAAAGGTTGCCACTTTTATTTGTAGCTGCAATATCTTTTAAATGTAGTTATTTTTACTTTCTATATTGTAATAATACCTTTTAATTTAAATTATTAAAAAATCAAGCATTTTGCATCTTTCTGTCTCAGGTTGGAAAATCACCAAAGGACAGATTATGCCGAAGGGTAAGTGAATCTCCTTAACTGGAAAGTATAGTTGTCAGCCCTGCACTTTATATAGTACCTTATTAACTGAAGTGGTAAACTTTGCCTTTTGCCATTTGATGGCATAATAAAAATGGAAAGAGAATAACTATATTAAGGAAATTGGTGATGAACTATGGCCAATTTCAGTTTGTCTTTCTAGATTGTCAGCAGGTTTAAACTATATTTTCACAAGATGTGTTCAACTTTGGACTGTGAACAGGAGGATAACATGCTACCTGTATACACATACACACACATGCTGAATTATTTATTTGCTTTGGAAATGTGAGGAATTTATTGATTGTTGGTTTAAAACAAATTCTATTTGAATGTGGTGGCTCTGTGGATGTAGACCTTGTAAGAATCAACTAGAACAAGCTCTTGCCCACAGCATTTGTGCAGTATTTAGTTCACAAGCTTGAGGATGCTGACAGACTGGTAAGAGTTCAGGTTTATTTTAGTTCAGTGGGCCCAGTTCAGTCCCTAAGAGCATCATTGAAACCAGACCAGGCTAAATTTTCTTTGAACTTTCTTTGTTGGAGTCTAGTGTGTGTATCTTACCATGTATGCTGATGATTTGGCTATCAAATGCCTTAGCAAACTGGACAAGGTATGCTTCCCCAGGAGTGCCATAGTCTAGAGTAACTGATAAGGCTGTATCTTTTCAGTACACAAAGAACTCTAATTTTAAAGTTAATAGTAGTACCACTTTTATATAAACCAAAACCAAATGGACTGCTGTTGAATCGGATCTGACTCATAGTGACCCCTCCTTGGGTTTCCAAGGCAGTATCACTATAGAAGTAGATTGCCCAACCTTCCTTCTGAGGAGTGGCTGGTGGGTGCCTTCTGGTTAGCGGTCAAATGCTTTAGGCACTATGCCACCAGAGCTTCTCCACTTATATATATATATATATATATATATATATATATGTATATATGTGTGTGTGTGTGTGTGTGTGTATCGTATATATATATATATATCCTAATTTTAAAATTGGTTCAGTCTAAAGAATCTAAGGAAGGACTTAAAATGTGTTAATTAAAATGTGTTAATGTCTTGACTGAAATTCAAGCCTTTCTTTTCTGTGTAGAAAAGTCACTTGAACAGGTGCATTGTGTTGTTTTTGTTTTTCTGGTAGTAATTACAGTTTTGCTGCAGGGGCTAATTATGTCCCTTCTTAAAAACAGGATGTGGGGATGAGTGATACAGCAATGACATCTTTCCTTGGCTCCTGCTTAGATCTTCTTCAGACCTTGATGGAGGTAAAACAGATTTATTTCCACAGGATGTGAGACTATTTTGACTTAAGCCTTAAAAATGGTGATGTTTCTTACTTGATAAATAGAGTTTGTGTGTTTTTTATTGCAATTCAGTAAAAGATACATGTAGGTTTTCACTTTGCTCCTTGTAAAGTCAGTAGGCTATTTGCAAGCTATTATTTTTTCCAATTCTGAACACAGTCCTTCATTCTCAAAATCCACAGGCAGATGTTAGCAGGGATGAAATGCAAGTGCCTGTCCTGGACACCGAGGATGCCTGGCTCTCTGTCGAAGGACCGATCTCAATAGTGGAGTTGGCTCTTGAGCAGAAACAAATCCACTACCCACTGGTGGAGCATCACTCTATCCTGTGCTCGGTCTTGTATGCAGTCATGAGGTTTGCTTTGAAGACTGTGAAACCACTTTCACTTTTTGATAGTAAGGTAAGCACCTCAAAGGATTTCAGAGCTATTTTGGAGTTGAACATAACACACACACTCCACCCAAAAGGCCTTCATGTCCAAGAGACCTTGTATCTAAAACCACCAGGTGGCAACTACAGAGTAACAGATTGTGGATATGCAGAAAAACTTTCAAACATTGATGCCCAAAATGTTCATCACTAGAGCATGAGTAGCTTTACCCCACTTAGTCACACTCGCTCTAGAATCATAGATGTTTGGGTCTAGAAGGTGCATTAGAAAATATCTGGGATTTCTTGTGTGCAGATGAAGAAAAAATACCTCAGGATGGTGGGAGGATTTGTACCAGATAACTTGGTTGAAGTGCTGGACCTTAGACTAGAGCCTGAACCTTCCACCTTGAAGGCCAGTGCTCTTTTCTGTCTTCTACATTTCTGAAACTGTTCTGGCTTTTCAGACACATCTATTCTCTTAAACAAGGTGTTCTTAAACAAATCAAGCATTTTTAAAAGGATTATAGTATAGTCTATCAATTATCTGTTAAGAGAGTAACAAAATTTAGTGGTTTAAAACAATAAACGTTTCTTATCTAACAGCTTTTATAGGTCAGGAATCCAGGTTTCCCTTATCTAGGTGCCTCTGGCTCAAGTCCTCTCAGAAGGTTGCAGTTAGGGTGTTGGCCAGGGCCACAGTCTTATCTGAAGGTTCAACTGGGATGGGTAGGTCCACGTTCAAGCTTACATGGTTGTTGGCAGAATTCAGTTCTTTGCCCCATGGGCTTTTTTGGGGCAGCTCACAACATGACAACTGACTTTTCTCAGAGTTAGTGAGAATAAACGTAAGCTTACAAGATGAAGTCTCAGTCCTTTTGTAAACTAATCTTCAAAGTGACAGACTATCACCTCTGCCTAATTCTCTTTTTAGAAGTTAGGCAGGAACCCACATTCAATGGGAGGAGTTTACATTAAGGCATGCAAACTAGGAGGGGATTATTTTACAGGCTGCGGACCACACACTAGATTATTGTTTTAAAAATGAAATAAAATTCCAAAATATTAATGTTAAAGGAGAAAATAAAAATCAACCATGAGTTATTCCTGATTAAATGACTTAGTTTTTAAATCCCCCCTCCCCCCAAAATGATACTATTTTCTTGATCTCTTCCTTCTCTTTAGGGAAAAAATGCGTTTTTCAAAGATTTAACGTCAATTCAGTTACTACCTAGTGGGGAAATGGATCCAAATTTTATTTCTATAAGACAACAGGTAAACTTGTTATAAGACTTTTTTGTTTCTTGAAAAAAAAAATAGTAAAACAAAAATCAAGCTGTCTTGGATGACCACAACCAAGGTATTCTTGGGAACTTGTTTCCCTTTAAATTATGTGTCCCTTTTTTTTGTAATTTAATAATTTTAGTGGAAAATTCTAATTGACCAGAGACTCAACAGTTACTTTAAATATTTTTGAAGGAAAGCAGATACTAACAATATGTTGCTGTGTCTTTTTCTCCATTTTCAAGTTTTTATTGAAAGTTGTTAGTGCAGCTGTCCAGGCCCAGCATGCAGTTCGGAAGGACGAAGATCCCTCGGAAGATGCAGTAACCACTCCTTTTGGGAAAGACCAAGATTGGCCAGTTCTAGCTGTGGATTTAGCTCATCACCTTCAAGTTAGTGAAGATGTCGTTAGAAGACATTATGTAGGGGAACTGTATAACTACGGAGTTGACCATTTAGGAGAAGAGGTAATAATGACCCTATAAATGTTAATTGGGCTTAAGTTATAAAATTGATAGTTGGAGTAAAGAATCAATAAAGTAGCCAATAATGCTTTCCCTTTTCCTCGTTAGACCTTCTGAGCATAAAAATAGAACCAGAAGATGTTAAAATACAAAACTATAACCAGATTCCTGTTTACAGTCAGTACTAACTAAACTCTACAGTGTGCCAGGCCTATTCTGTGCACAGGGATATAGCAGCAAACAAGGTTCCCTTCTCATAAGGAATGATAATCTTCTAGTAGCAGCACAGATTTTATATTGAGTGGTAAGTGCTATGAGGAAAATAAATAGGATGATGTAAATAAACAGGAACTATGACAAGGATAATCAGAAAAGGTAACATTTGAACTGAGCCCTCAAAGATAAGCAGCAGCCAGACACTCAGAAAACTAGGGGAACTGTGCTTGCAACAGAGGTAATGAGAAGTACAAAGGCCCTGTTTAGACTGGGTTCTCTAGAGAAGCAAAACCAGTAAAGCTTACAGAAGCTTATAGAAGAAAGATAAAATTTTCTTAGGAAAATGGCTCACACACTTATAGAAGCTGGCAAGTCCAAAGTTCTTGGAGGCTTTTCCCAACTCATGCAGTTGCAGGGACTGATGAGCTCAAGGTTGGCAGGCAGTATACTGGCTGTTGACTCCAATGAATGATGAATCCAAGATCTCCAGGCCGAATGGTGGATTGTTTGCTCATGGACAGTTGTAGGCAGCACAACAGGATCCTGATCCGCAGAAGAATGTCTCTTTTCCCAAGATGTCCATAAATATACTGGAAGCAGGCCACACCCCTAGGGAAACTCCTTTTCAATGGATTGACTGCTCAAAACATACACATCTGATCCTATCATTGGAACAGCACATATCACAACTGCTTAAACCACACAGAATTGTGGTCTAGCCAAGTTGACACACAGCTCCAACTATCACAGGCCCTGAGGTAGAGACTAGCTTGGGCAAAGGATCAGAGTATGAGATAAGGTGGGCATGCTGGCAGGGGCCAGACCATAGAAGGTATTAGCCAGCAGTTACTCAGGTGTATCCAGATGCCATTGGAAGGTTTTGAGCATTTGTGATGTAATTTCATAAAATTCCTTTTCTTGGCCAGAAACTTGGAAAAGAATGTATGGTCATACTGAATTGAAATGACGATAAGCAGAGATTTGAGTTTTAAAAGGCATTTTTGATTGTTTACTTTGGTGTTATACATGCCACAGCTTAAAAATGAACTAGAATCTCTTTACTGGCAACCCTTCTCCTAGAATAAACCTGTATGCTAGCTTTTTTAAAAAATTGTGATTTGGGTGAAAGTTTACAGAGCAAATTCACTTTCCATACAGCAGTTCACACACACGTTGTCTCATGACATTGACCACAATTTACCCCAATGCAACAGCTCCCCTCCCACTTCCTCCCAATAGTTACCACTTCCCTGTGTCCATCCCTCCATACACTCCTGCCCCCTGGCTGTCTCCCTGTGCATAAACAGCCCTTCTTTCTCCCATGATTGTTCTCTCCAAGAAATGTATCTACCTAGTGTAATGTTCACCTCATATGCCTGTCTTTTGTTTGGCTGGAAGCCACAGGTGTGGGTTCAATTCCAGACCTGAAGGGCAGCTAGGGACCATAGTCTCAGTGGTTCCACCAGGCTCTGTCAGACCAGCAAACCTGGTCCCCCCCTCCTTTTATTTTCCAAATGATAACTGAGTTTTGTTCCACATTGTTCTCCCTCTTTATCCAGGATCTCCTACATAGATCTCCCTCCACGTGGTTGACAGTGGTACCCGGGCACTATCTAGTTCTTCTAGTCTCATAGTCATATAGGCTGTGGATCACATGGTGTATCAGTCGCTAGGACTAATTGTTTCCATGAATCTTTGGTTTTCTTCATTTTTCTTTGCTCTGGACAGGGAGAGACCCATTGTTGCATCTAGATGGCTGCTCGCGAGCTTTTAAGATCCCATTTGCTACTCACCAAAGTAGGAGGTGGAACAATGTTCTGTGTAGTATGTTATGCCGATTGAGCTTGATGTCCCCTGTGACTATGGTCCCGAGCCCACAGGTTCAACTACTCGGTCCCTCTGGGTAGCGGTTATGACCAAGAAGTGACTACAACCTTGTCCCTTGTCAGCTCTACTATATCCCTGGGAATTCTTACAGAACATACAAATACACTTGTAGAACCATTGTCTGCCCTGTCTGCTAGCTTTTACTTTTTCTTCACGTTTATATCCTCAGGCCATTTTTCAGGTTCATGACAAAGAAGTCCTTGCTTCTCAGCTACTGGTGTTGACTGGGCAAAGGCTGGCTTATGCGCTCTTCCATACCCAGACAAAAGAAGGAATGGAACTGCTTGCCAGACTTCCACCCACACTCTGTACTTGGCTGAAAGCAATGGTAAGTACAGCAGAATGAGCTGAGTTAGAAGGTCATTGGATATTTCCATAGGTGCATATTTAATAAGTTAAGAAAATTTAAAATTTAGTTTACAAAATTCCCAAAGAAAATCATTTTTATTGGGAAATAAGTCATAACAATTACTGTTTAGTTGTATATAACTGATGGTTTATTTTTGTGTCCCATTTGCAGGACCCCCACGGTCTTCAAAACACTTCAGTGCCAATTGCAACAACAGCTAAACTAGTAAATAAAGTAATTGAGCTTTTGCCCGAAAACCATGGGCAGTATAGTCTAGCCGTACACCTTATTGAAGCTGTGGAAGCCATATCTATTTCTTCTTCATGACACGTACCTGCTGGGTTAATGATAATGAAAATAGTCTTAAAACTGTGTGATTATAATGTGAATTAGTGCATGGTTATTTTACATAGTAAAATCTGGAATTTTATGGAGGGAATGTGTTGGGTTTTTTTTTTTTTTTTTTTGTAAAATAAAAATGTGTATTACTTAAAAGTATAGTCTACTCCTTTGGTTAATACTGAAGATAAAATACAAACAATTATCAGTTATACCATAATTACTAATACAGATGTTTTATTGTTTATTTCTAATTCAAGCACTTAAGTAGCTTTATTGTAAAACTTTTGCTGTTTTAAAATTGGTTATAATTACAGATTATGTTCTTATAAAATGATGTATTTCATACTCAAAATGTTAATTGTTGTAATTAAACTTACATGTGTTCATGTACTGTCTCCATCAGTCAAGATGGAGAAACATCCCACTCTCCTTTAATAAGTGTTGCAAAAATGCTTCTTATCATGCTTAGTCCTGTGCTGGGCTGCCTGAGACTTCTGGATGCTGACAGGTTCCTTTCCCGGAGGTTATGTTGTTGCCATCAGACAAGGATGGCCTTGCATGCAGAGGAAGAATGAGTTCAAGATCATCATAATTGTAACAGGGGACACAGATAGGACCCTTAACCTATTTTACTTGCCAAAATTGAGAATCTGAGATGCATGACCAACACAGCAAAATTAATTATAAGTAAGTTAAGATTAGCTTTTTGCCAAGGTTCAAAGTTGTATCCACATCAGGTAATTGTACAGATGTATTATCTTGTAAAACGTGTATAAAAGAAAAAGACCAAGATGCCAGGAATCTTAAGTCCAACTTTATTTTTCCTACAAGTGTCTGCTCTGGGGTTTGGTGATGTTATATGTCCTTAGGAATGGTACAGAAGATGCTTAGTCATGTTACAGCTTTAGCAAACCTACCTCACAGCTGAGTTGAGAGGCTAGAATAATTTTGTACCCTACAGTGCCTAGAGCAGTCCAAGGGCTGAATAAATATTTGCTGATTAAAACCAAATTAACCAAAACTGTAACAAGTGCTTTGAGCACTACAAATACCAAGTATTTATTATGATACACCTTTCGAATGTAGCCATACAGTAGTCATTGATAATGGATCACAATTGTTATTCATAGTAACTCATTGTAATACAGAAGTTTGTTCCTTCACTTCCTTGTAAGAAGCCAAGTAGTACCAGTTGTACAAAGCTGAGTAAGTCCTTCAGGGATGTAAAGGAAAAAATGTGGATATTTAGGGATATTCCAATGTAATTTCTTTTTAACAGTCACATCCAAGTTAGAACTTAACTTTGCTAAAACTTCATTACTGTTAAAGTAATTATCAAATTGAAAATCTTGAAAGATGATAAACTTTTAAGCTGTTTTGATGTGGGTTGGGGCTTGTGTGTCTTGCTGAGATGCACATTCTGGTCAGGAGTAGCACTGAAAGGGCCTGAACTTAGTGTACCCTCCCAGCCTCTGCTTGGATCTTGCTATCCCACCCAATATTTATATGACTTCTTGTACATGTATCTAGCTTTCTATAAATAGCCACTTGTTACATGTATTCTTAAGAAATTAGTTCTTCCTGTGATTTTTCTAAATACCCTTACAGTAATATGAATTTAGGAGGCTCGTCCAAAAAACTTGGTATTATAGGTGTTTTTAAAGATTAAACCCTCAGTTGATTCCATTTACACTTTTTAGGTATACCTATTAAGCATTTTAGATAATAAAACTGGTTAAATTTACTCTGATAGGACACATACTCACATCTGAGAATACTTGAGAATATTAATGAGCTGAAATATGGCTTATAGAACCATGACACCCAAATCATTGAGTCTCTAGTTAGAGTTGAATCCTAAAAGTTAACATTTCTAGAAATTAAAAAATTGAATTCTGAGGTATATATATGTTTAAGAAAATCAAATATTATTACTATTATTTCATCAAGGGCTTCTAAATAAATCTGATTGATAGGAAGAAAGAAAAATAGCTATGTCTACATTCTGTAACAACAAAGAGCCATAAATAAAAGAATTAGATTTTATATAAACAGGTGATTTCTGAAATAAAGGGTGTATTGTACTTACTGTAATTATTGATGGCAAACCCCAGTACCCACTAGTGTTCTACATATACCTCTATCCCCATACCCTTATCTTTCTTCATTAACATTAAAATGCATTATGTACCTTGTTAAATTAATTCCATTATATATTATATAAGGCTGAAGGAAAACAAAAACATTCAGGTAATCCTAACTCCTACACTGTAAGTTGTGTACAACTAGAGAGGCCAAGTTAAATGTAGAGAAGGAGATACATAGAACTAAGCTTCTAAATGCCTCATACTTTCACAAAAAGAAGAGAATTTCAACTTTGTTATAAAAATTCATCTATAAAGAAAAATGAACTGTTTTACACTGAAATTGGTTAGTTCACTTTAAAAAAAATTACAATTTTAAAAAACAGAAAATTCAGATTAATAATATTAAGCTTATGTTGAGTGTAATGTTTAGTATAACCATCATATGTTGCTGCAGACTATTTCATTTATAGGAGACAAATATTTTTAAAGTGCATTATAGCAACAGGGAGAACCCTCACTCAACCTGGTAGAGTGGGTTTGTTGGGCTTTCTAAAGTCAGATTCCTGCTGAATAGAATTCACCATCCTTATAAATATTTTAATATTTTAAAATTACAATAAATAATAAATTCAAATAAACAATTTGAATTATTATATGCTCTATTTACTGTAATGTACTGTAAGTAGTGAAATTCTGTATATACTGCTATTATTTTTATTGTTCTGAAGTTATGTAAATTAGTGAAATAAATTTTCAGCTTTCATACTGTTTTCTTAACATGCCTAAATGTAAATATTGAGGGATTTCCCCCCCCCCCTTTGGTATAACAACAAATTTGGTGATGCTCTTTTATTTCCAATTCAACCAGAAAAATTAGCGATTATGAAAATGTTAATGTTTGCTTTTGAAGGACCTGAAATTACTCTTTATCTCTCAAGGGAAACATACCCACCATATATCCCTTTAAAACCATTTTCTTCACTTGATATCCACAACTTCTACACCAATGTCAATAGTTTTCCAGAATGCCTTTATTTTCAGATATTACTGTGTCAAAAAAAAAAGACTTATTATAAAATATAAAACATTTCTGCTCAGCCACATTTAAAGGCAAGCATGTATGTTCTGAGTAAGTCCATTATGGATACATATATACACACACATTTCTGCATATATATATATTCATACAAACATCATTCCTTCTCTAGTTCAGGCACTATTACTGGTATAATTCTGATCTTGACCTTCATCTTCTATCATTTACTGTTCCACTCACCCATTGCCTAAACAAAATCTTGTATTTCTTTCTAGTACTAAAAACAATTCATCCAAACCCCGTCACTACTGGCAGAGGGGTTCTTGCTCAAGAGAACTGTTAACGCAAAAGCGAGGTCCTACTTTGCACCAACAACTTCTGCACATCGAGGGCAGAGTGCATCTGAAGACTCAGCTGTATACTTCCAACAACGAGGGCATTTTTCTTTAGTAGTTGGCATGACAATTACTTTATATGAAGACTCTTCACGAATATCACCACCTGTGAAAGAAAATAAATGAAGCGCATTGTGAAAGGCCATTCAACTGGTATCACTCATTCTAACTTGGCTTAGCAGGTGCTCCTATTTCAAAGCTTTCTCTCCTTCCTGCCCTGGTAGAACTTGTTAAGTACTTATTTGCCCCATTACATAAAGAGCCAAGACAATGGAATCACACAATCCAACAAATTAAAGGAGCTAAGGAACTTGAGATCAGAGGTTAACTCAAGTCACTAAGCTCTGTTATCTGCCTTCCAGCTCTTAACTCAGCTGTCTTTCTGATAAATTACACTGCCTCTCTAGCTGGCACTTGACTGTGAAGAAATAAAAGGCAACTTACAGCAACAATTGTAGTATCGCCACTCCACTCGAAACTTCTTGGTTTACACAAAAGGAAACAAAAATGTTCCCAGTATTACTTAGACCAACAAGTTGACTAAGTCACAGGACTGAGCAGAACTGCTCTCCAGGGTTTTCAAGGCTATAAATCTTTAGAGAAGGAGACAGCCTTTTTCTCCTGCAGAGCAGCTGGTGGGTTTGAATTGCCAACTTTTTGGTTAGCAGCTGAGTGCTTTAACCACTGCACCACCAGAGCCCCTTATCTAGACCTCAGGCAGATGAAATATAGTCAGTAAGTTATTTTCTGTCTTTCTGCAATAAAATGGACATTAACGTTTTAAAAAGCAAGTTCAGCCAGATCTTTATGCTTAATGCTGCCAAGCTTCAAATATAAAATGACCCCTATAAAACCTCCTGCTTGGTCCTGAATGCTATAAAGAACATAAGCAATTTCACTTTTCCCAACATATCTGCTTGATTTCTCTCTTAATCTGTTACTCTGCCTCCAGTTCCATCAATGATGATAAACTAGTGGACAAACATCCCTTATAAAACAATATCTACAAAGTATTTGTTTATGAGGTTATCACTGTGGGAATGAATTAATAAAATTTCTTTAACCTCTCATTAAGAAAGGCTAGATGATGATAATTGGGTTGTGAGGGATAGGAAGTTTTAGAATACTGGGAAAGGGTGAGCAGACATAGCAGTACTCCATATCAAAGGAGAGGGACACAAGGGAAACATGAGGGAGTCAGACTAACTTCACATGGATTAACAATTACTCAAAGCAAAATCTCCTCCTCTTATCCTTAGTCCTCTGTTGCCAAGATCACTGAGGGGAGTGGGGGAACCACTCCTAACCTGCGGGACTGCCAGTAAGTGATTAGACCACATCTTTCTATGGAAATCACATAATAAATGGCCATGTTTCTAAGCTGGTTCTCAAAGGAGTCCTAACCAGGGTCAGTGCTTCTAACAGGCTAACAGGCTAAGCAAGCCTTGAGGGCCTGCCTGCCCTCACCGCTCTAGTCATGCCCAGCTGCTAATCCTGGCAGCATGCTTAGGAAAAATCCTATGACCCACTCTGGAAAACACTGTTAGTTGCCAGTGAGTCCTTTTAACTCACAGCAACCGGCAGTTACCAACCCCCATAATACATGTTATATTAAAAATGTGAGGTACATACAGTAGTTTGTAATAAAAAACTACTTTGTGACATGCATCAAAGCATTATTATTGTACTGTTTATTAAAGATGTTTTATCTCTCAAAGTGTTTCATTAATGTTTTTTATGCATAGAAAAGTACAAAAAAATTCACTGCTATCAAGTTGATTCCAACTCATAGCAACCCCCATTGGGTTTCCAAGATGGTAAATCTTTACAGAATAATTGCCCTGCCCTATCTTTCTTCCACAGAGCAGCTGGTGGGTTTGAACTGTCAGCCTACTGATTAGCAGTCAAATGCCTTATGCACTATGCCACTAGAGCTCCTTTAGAAAGCTACACTGTATACTACATAATAAGACAAATATTTGACTAATATTAGCTGTGACACATACCTAATTGTTCCTTCCAGCTTACATACAAAATCAACTTAAAGACAGACTTAGAAATGGAACTCGTTTATAATCAGGACTGGCTGTATCTGCCTTTAGAATACAGGAAAGTTCAAGATGACCTATAATTATCATTCAATTTTTCAGATACCACTTGTTACTCTCACCTCCTCCTTACCTTCTAAATTGATTAGGAATGTTCCTGTAAGCTCAACTGCATCTGCAGTTATCTCTCGGGGTTCTTGACTGAGTAAAGTTGTCTCAGAAGCCATCATTAATTCATTCAACTGAGAGGTGCTAGAAGTCTCCTGAGTTTGTAGCATCTGGTGATAATTATCAGGGACAAATTGGGAAGTTATAAAAACAGACACTGTCAATTCTTTTGTGAGGAATCACTTGGTATCATTATGTTCTTATTAGCATAATACTTTAAATACATCAATTCTTTCTATGAAGCTTTAAGTAAAATCTTCAAATCAATAGTAGTATTGAAAATATGCTTTATACCAGGGACTTTGCTAGATGCTAAATGTCCATTATTTCTAGTCATCACAAAAGTCATACACAGTGTTTATTATTTTCATTTTACAAATGAGGTAACAGGCTCAGAGAAATTAACTTGCCCAAGTTTCTCAACCACAAAGTAGTGGAATTGGAGTTCAAGACTAATATATCATCCTCAAAGCCCATACTTTATTTTCTGTATCATGCTTCCTAGATTAGAAGAGGGGTGAAGATGCTATATATAAACACTTGCTTTTAGCAATGTAGTGCAATGGTGGCAATCTCAAAAAATGCAGAGTACCCCCAATTTGAATGTTTGATGCTACTGCTTTAACATATCACTTTATAAGCAAGTGAGAAGTGAACTTCAAAGAAAAAAAACAGCAGCCTAGATTTCTGTATCTAGAGAAAGTAACCTTCAAAAGTGAAGGAGAAATAAAGACATTCTCAGACAGACAAACTGAAGGAATATATCACCAGGAGACCTGACTTGGCGAGAAACATTAAAAGAAGCGCTTCAGTATGAAGGGATGGACACTGGGAGGAGGTAACTATGGGGAGGAAGTGGGAGGGGAGCTGCTGCATTGTAAATTTTGGTCAATGACATGAGACAAAGTATATGTGAACTGCTGTATGAAAAGTGAATTTACTCTAAATCTTCACCCAAATCCTATTTAAAAAAAAAAAAAGAAGAAGAAGCTCTTCAGTAAAAAGGAAAATTATATAGGTCAGAAACATGTTGTGTGCAGTTTAGTCGGCCCCGACTCATAGCGACCCCTCCTTGGGTTTCCGAGGAGTTGCTGATGGGTTTGAACCGCCAGCCTTCTGGTTAGCAGTCAAGTGCCTTAGGCACTATGCTGCCAGAGTTCCTAGGTCAGAAACATGGATATATATAAAGAGTATAGAAGGAATAAATGACATATTTTCTTTAACCTAAGAGATAACAATCTGTTCAAAATAATAGGAACAATGTATTCAGTGATAATAGTTACAACAGTATTAATAAGGGGTCAGAGGGAGGAATTGAAAATAGTCTAAGGTATTTTCACTATCTGTGAATCAGTATGATATCAATTGAAAGTAGACTTAGATTATTTGTAAATATATATTATAAACTCCAGGGCAACCACTAAAATAATTTTTTACAATAAGTATAATAGGACATATTAAGACAGGAGAGAAAATCATATAAAATGCTCAATTAAAACCAGAAAAGGCTGAAAAAGAAGACTGCAAAGAACAAGGATAACAAAAAGCTACAAATATGGTAGATAATAATCCAACTATATCAATAATCACTTAACTGTGCATGATTTAGAAACACCAGTCAAAAAGACAGGCTATCAGTCTACATAAGAAACCCTACAACTAGCATCATAATAATGAAAAACTATATAGATGTTTTTGCCATAAGATCAGTAACAAGACAAAGATGTCCCCTCACTACTATTCAGCATTGTACTGGAAGTCCTAGTTAATGCAAAAAGACAAGAAAGGGAAATAAAAGGTATATAGATTTAGAAGGAAAAAAACAGTACTGTCTTTATTCAAAGACGGTCTACATAGAAAATCCCAAAGAACCAACAAAAAACCTCCTGGAACTAAAAGATAAATACAGCAAGGTTGCAGGATACAAGGTTAATACATAAAAATCATTGCTGTACACAAGCAATGAACAATTAGAACTTGAAATTAAAAACACATCATTTATATTAACATTAAAAAAAAAAAAAAGCCCTGAAATAATTAGGTATAAATCAAACAAAATGTGTATGAAATGAGTAAAGTCAAAATGATTTCCCCCACCCTGGTTAAAACAGATAATTAGAACAGACAGGGCCCTGGATGGGAATAGACAAGTAAACTTAATTACCCTCAACTAGTTCCCCACCCCGGTTGGAGACAGATGAGTAAACACAATAAGCTCAGTTCCTTAAGAACTGAATGGAACAAAAAACATTCTTTCCTGCTATTTCCTTAGGCACAGGTGATAAACGCGTTAATGTGTCTTAGAAAACAACTTGAAAATTAACTCTGGCCCGAGGACATGCGCAGTGGGACAAAGAGGAACAAAGTTAATGGGAACTAACACTCTCCCCTCTGCCTAAGCCCTGATCAGCTGATGACAGGAAGTGGGTGTGACTCATCTGGTACGAAAGTGCACTGGATCAAAATGCTACTGTCCTTTTAAACCAAGGTGAAGGAAATTTCAGCCAATGTCAACCATCTCACGCCCAAATACCTGAAATTTTTATGAATATGCATAACCCTCTCTTCTGAAACCTACAAAACTGTAATTCAGTGGCATTTCGGGGAGTCAGATCTGGGTATGGGTATCCCTGCCTCCTTGCATTGCCACTTTGCAAAAAATAATTTTCTCTCCTTTTAATCACTTGGTGTGTAAACTGTTTTGGCCTGACTGTACACCGGGCAGGGACCTGTGTTTGGTCATATTTCATATACAGGAGCTATATAAGGAAAGCTACAAAATTCTAATGAAAGAAATCAAAGAAGATCTAAATAAATGAAAAGATAGTCCATGTTCATGGATTGAAGACTCAATATTATTAAGATGTCAGTTATTCCCAACTTGATCTACAGATTCAGTGCAATCTCAATGAAAATCCTGGCAAGTTACTTCATAAATAACCACTCAGAATAGCCAAGACAAGACTGAAGAACAATAAATTAATTTGGAGGACTGACATTATATGACAACAAGACTTAATGTAAATCTACAGTGATCACAACAGTGTAGTATTGTCAAAACAACAGGCAGACAGATCAATAGAACAAAACAGAGAACCCAGATAGAAACCCAAGCAACTGACAGTCAACTGAATTTTGACAAAGGAGCAAAGGTAGTACAATGGAGAAAGAATAGTTTCTTCAACAAACTGCTGGAAAAACTAGACATCCACATACTAAAAAAATGAATTTAGAACAGACTTTATTCCTTTCACAAAAGTTAAAATGCATCACAGACCTAAGTGTAAAATGTGAAACTATAAAACTAGTAGGAGATAACACAAAATTTAGGTAACCTTAGGTTTGGCAATGAGTTTTAGATACAATACCATAAGCATAATCCATCAAAGAAAAAATCAGTAAGTTAGACTTCATTAAAATTAAAAATTTCTGCTCTGCAACAGACATTGTTAAGAGAATGAAAAGACAAGCCACAGACTGAGAGAAAATATTTAAGGGAGGAAAAAAAAAAACAAAAAACATTGCCATTGAATCGATTCCCACTCATAGTGAACCTTTAGGACAGAGTAAAACTGCCCCATAGGGTTTCCAAGGCTATAAATCTTTACAGAGGCAGATTGCCTCACCTTTCTCCTTTGGAGCAGCTAATGGGTTTGAACTGCTGATCTTCAGTTAGCAGATGAATGCTTTAATCATTACACCACCAGAGCTCATTTTGGATACAAGTCCTGTATCAGACATGTACTTGGAAAACTCATATCTAATAAATATAACAGGAACTCTTACAACTCATCAAGAAAACAAAGATCTGAATAGGTACCTCACCAAAGAAGATAAACAAATAAGCTTAAGAAAAGATGTGCAACATCATCTGTCATCAAGGAATTTCAAATTAAAACAGCAATGAGATACCACTACACACATATAAGCATGGCTAAAATCCAAAATATTAACAACATCAACAGCTAACAAGGATGTAGAACAACAGAAACTCTCATTCACTGCTGGTGGGAATGCAAAATGGTACAGCTATTTTGGAAGATGGCTGGTTGCTTGTACAAAGCTAAACATAGTTGCATTCCTAGGTATTTACTCCAAGGAACTGAAAATTTATGTCTACATAAAACCTGCACATGAACATTTATAACAGTTTTATTTATAATTACCAAAAACTGGAAGAGGAATAGATAAATTGTGATACCTCTGCACAGTGGAATATTATTCAGTGATAAAAACATACAAGCTATCTATCAAGGCATGAAAAGTCATGGGGGATCAGTCCAAAAGGCTATATACTGTATAGCTCCAATTATATGACATTTTGGTAAAGGTATAATTACATAGAGACAAAAAGATCAGTAGTTGTTTAGGGTTGGAATGAGGACATAGGGATGAAGAGGTAGAACACAGGATTTTTAGGGCACTGAAACTATTCTGTAGGATACTGTAATGTGGATATCTGACCTTTTGTAGTTGTCAAAACCCACAGAACTGTACAACAAAAAGAGTGAACCCTGATGTTGACTAAAGACTTTAGTTGACAGTAGTATTGATTCGAGACTTCTGGTAAGATGGAGGAATAGACAAGCTACACAGACTCTCTTTAACAAAGAAAAGAGAAACCAAATGACAGAGATACAGAAGACAATTCTAGAGCCCTGAGCTTTGAAATGAACTATGCAGAAGTGATGAGGCACCAAATAGTGGAAAAACCTGAACAAAAACAGTGAGTATGGAGATGGCTGGAGCACAGCGGACTCTGACAGGACCAACAGCCTGAATTTCCAAGTGATGTTGGGACCTGAGATTGACCTAAAGATCAGCCCTGGTCGCCAAGGGCTGCAGGGATGACTGTGCTGGTGGCATATGACTAGGAAAGGAAACAGCAAAGAGGGAGACAACCTGAGCTGTGGACTTTCAGCAGTCTGGAGGGTGCAGTCACTTTGATTATTTATAAGTGGTGGCCATTTTGGATATTTAAAAGTGACTGAGGGCACAGCCATTTTAAATGTTTACAAGCGGCAGCCATTTTGATATTTAAAGTGACTGAGGGTGCGGCAATTTTTAATATTTACAAGAGGTAGCCATTTTGGATATTTAAAGTGACCAAGGGTGCTGCCATTTTGAATGTTTACGGGTGGTGGCCATTTTGGATTTTAAAGTGACAGCATTCTCATCCGGATTCCAGGGACCCAAGAATAGGCTCCATTTGCCAAGGATGGCAGCAACGTATGAGAGGCAGACAATGGGAAAGGAGACAGTTAGTGAGTGCTTAAGTGCTGCCAACTAGCAAATAGAGGAGCACAGCACAGTACCCTGCTTACATAGATAACATACAAACAAAAGAAAAATCGTGGGTAAGTCACTCCAACATACAATCACCAATTAAACATAAACACAAAAACATCACAATGCCTCAGAGACAACAGAGCATCACAGTGCACATAAAGAAGCAAGATAAAACAGGAGAAACAAGGGACCAGAATACAGACCCAAAACATATCCCTGAGGAAGATGCAGCATTGGAACTCTCTGATAAGGAATTCAAGAGAATTATATTCAGATACCTTCAACAAATTGAAAGATCAAGGAAAACATTGACAAAATTGAGGAAAACACAGAGAAGACCCTAGAACAATTTAGAAAGACAATACAAGAACAAAATGAAGAAATAAATGAAAAATTAGAAATGATACAAAATCTACAGACAGAAATCCAGAAGATAAATACTAAATTGTCAGAAATAGATAACACATTGAATAGACAAAGGAGTAGAACTGAATCAGTGGAAGACAGAATTAGTGAGATTGAAGGCAAATACTTCAATACATCTTTGCAAAGGGATCAATCAGAAAAAAGATCAAAACAAAATGAAGAAAGCCTAAGGTTGATGTGGGACACCATCAAAAGGAATAACCTACGTGTAATCGGAATTCCAAAACGGGAAGAGACAAATAAAGCCACAGAAACAACTGTCAAAGATTTGTTGGAAGAGAGTTTTCCTGGTATGATGAAAGATGAAAATGTATCCATTCAAGAAGTCCAACAAACCCCAAACAGGATAGACCCCAAAAGAAAATCACCAAGACATATCATCATCAAACTTACCAAAACCAAAGACAAAAGCACCAGAAAAACAAAAAGTTACCTCCAAGGGGAAACCAATAAGACTAAGCTCAGACCTCTCAGCACAAACCATGCAGGCGAGATGACAATGGGATGGTAAATATAAAACCCTGAAAGAGAAAAATTTCCAACCAAGCATTATATACCCAGCAAAACTGTCCCACTGCCCCTCAAATATGATGGTGAAACTAGGACATTTCCAGAGAAGCTGAAATTAAGGGAATTTGTTAAAACCAGACCAACCTTGCAAGAGATACTAAAGGGAATCCTTTGGACAGAAAACCAACAACAGAAAACAATAACTGACCATTAACACACATGATGACATAATCCAGAAACCAATCCAGCTATGGAAGTGCCCAAAGTAAATAAGCCTACAAGATTGTAAAAAGGGAACTAGAGACATCAATTGAAAAATGAAGACAAGTGCAAAGCAGAAAGGGAAAAAAACTGTATAGTTATAGAACTTCTAAATGGTAGGGAAGTCCAGACAACTACAAGGTAGAATGGACTGTTCTAAACTTGGGAAGAAAACTATAAATCACAGGGTAACCTCAAAGAAAAATGATAAACTTTCACATCAAAATGAAAAAGAGGACCAGAACAAATATTTAGCAAGTACTAAAACAATAGCAACGAAAGAAGTGATAATTCATAAACAAAACGAGGTCAGCATAGAAAATTATATGAAACAAAGAAATCAACACCATGAAAAAGCACGTAACAAAATGACAACAACAAATTCACACTTGTCAATAATTACATATCTGGCAAGGGACTTATCTCAAGATTTACAGAAAACTCCAACACCTCAACAGCAAAGGGATTAACAATCCAATTGAAAAATTAGCAGAAGACATGAATAGACACTTCACTAAGGAGGATATTCAGGTGGCCAACAAATACATGAAGAGATACTCACAATCACTGGCCATCACAGAATGCAAATCAAAACAGCAATGAGATACCATCTCACCACCTCAGCACTCATGGCAAGGTTCAACGAGACAGAAAATAACAAATGCTGGCAGGAATGTGGAAAGATTGGGACTCTTCATGCACTGTTGGTGGGACTGTGAAGTGATAAAACCACTGTGGAAAGCAGTATGGCGATTCCTTAGAAAGCTGGAATTGCAGATACCATTTGACCCAGCAGTCCCATTACTAGGTATATACCCTAAAGAAGTGAGAGCCAGGACAGGAACAGATATATGCACACCCATGTTCACTGAAACACTATTTACAATAGCAAAAAGATGGAAACAACCTACATGCCCTTCAACAGAAGAATGGGTAACCAAACTATGGTACACACACACACAATGGTATACTAAGCAACACTAAAGAGTAACAGAGTCAGCAAAACACTGCATAACAAGGATGAACTTGGAGGACATTATGCTGTGTGAAATAAGTCACAGAAGAACAAATATAGTATTAGTTTGTTGTTGTGGAGGGTCAAGGAATGGTTTATATATGGAGGAAAACTTTCTTTGTTGGCTGCTGAGGGGGAGGGGAGGGGAGGAAACATTGCAAAGATAGAAAGATGCATTGACCCATGTCGCTTTAGTTTTGTGTGTTTCACTGTACATAACTTATATTTCAATAAAATGCATTAAAAAATAGTAGCAGTAATTCATCAACTGTAACAAATATACCATATTAATGCAGGATGTTAACAGGAGAAACTGAGTAGAAAGTGAGTATTCAGGAACTTTCTGCTTAATTCTTCTGTAAATCTAAAACTGTGCTAAAAAGTAGTTAATTTAGCTATCAACCAAAATGAGAGGCTAATTTTAGGAAGCTATGCTACCAACAAAACTCTTTTAACAAAATACTCATACCAATTTTCTTCTTAAGCATTAAGGGCAGAAAAAGTACTGAATCGCTATGTTAAAACCAATCTAGCAAACTGACCCCCCTCAAACCAAACCAAATTCACTGCCAAGGAGTCAGATCCAACTCGAAGCGACCCCTCCTTGGGTTTCCGAGGCTTTATCACTATGGAAGTAGATTGCCCAACCTTCCTTCCAAGGAGTGGCTGATGAGTTTGAACTGCCAGCCTTCTGGTTAGCAGTCAAATGCCTTAGGCACTATGCCACCAGAGCTGCCAATGGGGATCCTCAAATTCTGGTTGTCCTTTTAGAAATAAAACAGTATGAATGTTTGTGATATACAGGACAGTTTACTAGAGCAAATGAATTTTCTCCAGATCTCACGAGATAAAGATGGAAATGCTTTTTTGGGATTTCTTTTAATGTGATCCAGATTGACAAAATTCTCAGAAAACACTAAATTAAAAAAAAAAAAAAACCTTCCCCATTTTCCTGTTGTGGTGGTTATGTTTGTGTGTCAACTTGGCTGGGCCTGGTTAAGCTGATGATAGTTATTCCCCATGATGAGACTGGCAATCAACTCCATGGTGGGATCTACCACAAGCACCTGAGTAGCTGCTTTGAGTATGTGGTCTGCATCTCATATATAAGCAGAAGCTTTGGGAATGGTCTCTAGATTATGGCACACTTGGACCCTGCATATAGCCATGTTGTTCAGCAGCCTGCCATGCTCTGCTGACCTTGGGACTTACAATGGACTTAAAATAATGGCCTGCCGTGTGTTTGGTAACATTGGGACTATGCCTTTTTTACTTGTCAACCTTGGGTTTGTCATCCTTAGCAGCCAACAGCTGTCTGAGTGAAGAAATGCCTCTAGCTCCAGTGGGCCGGGAGCAGGAGGCAGAGCTGAACCTTAAGGTTGAGGGGCTTTCACCCTGCCCCTGGAGCCTGGCACTTTGAACTTGGACTTAAAGCCTCCAAACTGTAAGAGAATAAACTCCTGTTTGTTAAGGGCATCCCATTTGTGGTATATATTCCTGTCAGAGCAGCACTAGGTAACCAAAACAGAATATGGTACCAAGAGAGTGGGATGCTGCTCTGACAGATACCTAAAATGCGGAAACAGGAGTGGAGTATGTCCTTGACCTGAGACCCTGGCATATGGCATAAGAGATAGCAGGAGCAGAGCCCAGAGACCAGCATGAGACAGCAATAGTCTTACCAGCCCACGGAGGAGAAAGCCGGGTGCCATTGTGCAGGCGGCTTCCTGGAGAAGTGGGTTGCCTTTAGGCATTAATTGGTAAAAGAGACCAGCATGAGACAGAGTAGCATGCTGGCTGGCCCACGAAGCAAGAAAGCTGAGTACTTTTTGGGCAGGGTTTTCCAGTGGAATGGGTTGCCTTCGGCATTAATCAGCAGAAGCAGAGAGACCAAGGAAATAGAAGCAGAGCTGCCTTAGTCTTAAGGGTAGGACCATGGCCTTTGGGGGTAGAACAACCACAGCCCTCTAAGTTTGAAAGCCAGGCCTTCACCACCTTGGTTTTGGAGTGGGGGGCTGCTCCTTCATGTGAGCCAGTGGGATGGAGCCATAGCTGCTACACAAGAGTGAGGGGGCAGAGCTTCCATGCCCAAGAGGGAGAGGAACGGGGCCTGCCAGGACAAGGGGGTGAGATTATCACTCAGGAACTAGGGGACTGGAGCCACCCAGTGGAGGAGACCTATACAGATACCACCTATTGAAGGTCTGTACAGGAGCCAAGTTGACAAGGGGTGGAATTGTGGTGGTTATATTTGTGTGTCAGCTTGGCTGGGCCTGGATGAGTGGCTGGGCAGCTGGTGGTAGTTATTCCCCATGATGAGACTGGCAATCAACTCCATGGTGGGATCTACCACAAGCAGCTGAGTAGCTGCTTTCGGTATGTGGTCTGCTTCCCAGTATATAAGAAGCAGCTTTGGGAACGGTCTCTGGCTTATGGCACGCTTGGACCCTGCATGTAGTCGTGTTGTTGTTCAGCAGCCTGCCATGCTCTGCTGACCTTGGGACTTACAATGGATTTAAATTAATGGCCTGGCATGTGGTTTGGTAACATCAGGACTGTGCCATTTTATTTGTCAACCTTGGGTTTGTCATCCTTAGCAGCCAGCAGCTGTCTGAGTAAAGAAATGCCTCTAGCTCCAGTGGGCTTGGAGCAGGAGACAGAGCTGGACCCCAAAGTTGAGGGGCTTTCACCCAGCCCCTGAGCCTAGCACTTTGATCTTGGACTTAAAGCCTCCAAACTGTAACAGAATAAACTCCTGTTTGTTAAGGCCATCCCATTTGTTGTATTTTCTTGTCAGAGCAACACTAGGTAACCAGAACACCTGTATTATAACACTACTGCCACAGATTTATGGCACCCGTCTTCTGGATAGTCCGAAGAGCTTCATGGTCAATAAAACATTATGAATGAGTGATGATCTGAGGACTCACTGAAAAACTCACTGCCATTGAGTCAATTCTGACTCATAGCGACCACCACTTGGTTTCTGAGGCTGTAAACCTTTATGGAAGTAGATTGCCCCATCTTCCATCTGCAGAGCAGCTGGTGGGTTTGAACTGCTGACCTTATGTTTAGTAGCTAACTGCCTTATCCACTAGATACCAGAGCTCCTTAATATCAAGACTAGAAGACAGAAATCCTAATTGCTAAATAATAAAAGCACATTTAGACTGATTTTTAAAAGCAAATTTCAGGTGAAGTTGTAAAATCCTAAACACCATTTCAAAAGGCACAAATTGCTACATACCTCCATTATCTCAAAAAGCAGTCCAGGCTCTATGACAATGACCACCTTGTACTCTGCTGCATTTTTGCCAGGGATACTTCCAAGGAAAGAATCTCTCATCGCACATGCACTCTCCACTGCTTCTTCCAATCCAGGCTTCTTCCAGATAGAACTTGTATTAATCCACCCAGTACGAAAAACACTCTTGGGTTCTGGGAAAACACAACCCAATTTAAATTGCTTTACATACTTCCTAAACTGAATATAGAGCTCTAAACCATTAAATATTTATTATTAATGTGAAGTAAGAATTTTTATTTTTATTTGATAAAATATGGAGCCATTGAAAATATTTACCAAACATCTGTGTCAACATTAGGAAATGTTACATTTAAACAAAAGATAAAATAAACAGTGAAATCTCAAAAAAAAAATGCATAGAAACAAATTTCTCAATACTAACAGTAATTGTCAATGAGTAGTAAGATGAGTAATTCTGCCCTCTTCTTTCTAAACTTCTGCAGTTTCTAATAGTCTATAAGCTTAATTCATTTAAGGGAGTAAACAATCATAAAAATAGTCACTAAAACGTACTATACTTTCTATTTTAATAAAACCTAAAATATATTTCTGAACATTTATAAAAGTATTGAAGAAAAAGTGATTTCTCCACATTGTGAAGCTGCTGATACATTTTAGAAAGTACTGGGCAGGAAGGCCATTCTGAAAAGAACCTGTCTACAACAATTCTACAAATAAATGCAGAAACTACTAACTGACCAAGAAACGTCATGCCATAAAGTACACATCATTTGAAGCAGATAAAAGTAAAAGATGCACCCTCACAAGGGATCTTCGTTTAGAGAACACAGTGAATATTCCTTACCATTAGCATAAGGTATGTGCTGGAACACTTCTTCAGCCAAATGAGGAAGAATGGGAGCAAAAGAACGGACTATTACATCCAAAATTTCAGCTAAAGCAGTTTGACAAGACCGTCGTTTGGGATCATTTTCATTTTCACAATAAAGCCTGAACAGGAATAACTGATTCAGCAGTTGATACCACTTTATGTATTATGATCATCAAGATAAGATCTGCCTCAGGTTGAGTTTATAGTAGCAATCCTATGGTTCTACATCATCTTATAATTAAAGAATAAAATATTCTATAGTAATAATTTTTTGATACCTTATCTTCTATTCTACTTTAATCCCTCCAGGTGTCCCGACTTCCTCAGAAAAGTAGCTTTGCTATGCCCAATTCTGTTTTACAGATAGCTATTAGCAAGAATCTAGACTACTATATTAGTAGTTAAAAAATTATTAACACATTAGTCACTGATATTTCAACTGTGATGCTTCACTCCCCACAATGCTATTAGTGTTTTAAGAGAGGACTTGGGAGTTATAATCTCTATGTGGAAAATCATGGGGTACCTTTAATAGGTTGGGGTTGATATCTTACATTGGACTAGTTAGTATAAATATAGCACCACCACTTGCACACAGGAGCCATAAAAGATTTAGTACCAAATTTCCTTTTTAAAGAACATTAATAGCATTATACAATGGTATTATATGATAATTGCCTATATATTTACCTTTGTTGCCATCAGTATCTGTGAACTCCTGAGAGCAAGTACAATGTTCATTATCTCATATTAGTAGCTATAACTTATAGAGCACTTTGTCAGAGCATTAAGCTTATATTATTTCTTTTAATTCTCTTAACCACATGAGATAGGTATTATAATCCCACTTTTTACAGGAGAAGAAACAGAGTATAGGATAAATTTCCCTAAATTATATAACTAGTAAGTTGCAGGACAAAAGTTCAAAATCAGGCTTGACTCCAAAGCCTAATTTCTTAACTTCACAATGCTGCACATCTTGCTCAGCCCTGTGCTGCCAGTGTTTGCCAAGCGCAGAATACATACTCAAGAAATGTTTGTAGAGTATTTTAATATTCAGTATACATACCTATCTTTGATTATGCTGAAATAAAAGTTAGAGAGTTCTCTAGTATAAAATGCGCGTAATAGCCGAATAACTTTTCCAAAATCATATTGTTTGTATGACTCTGTAATCTAAGAAACAAAAGCAAAATATGTTAGGAAGCCAGGATAAACAAATGAAAATCCAAGTCACCATAAGCAAGTGTTCCTTTCAGAATGTGTTTCAAAGACAGACAAATTCAAAACATGGCTCTTAAAGATCTTTTTTTTACTATTTTATTCTTTTAAATTGTGTTTTGGGTGAAAATTTACAGAGCAAATACACTTTCCATACAGCAGTTGAAGATCTTTTTAAAATTCATTTCTAAGTAACAAACTGGATTACACAGGAAATACTAACTAGTCTACTGTAGAAACTACAGAACAATAATCATCAAAGAAAAGGATCAGGATTTAAATGATGAAATCGCACCATTTTAAAACTCCAGAGTGTAAGTAACAATTCACTAACGTTTCCTCACCTTTGCCTAAAAAGTAAAACTGGGCAGAAATTTGTGTGTGCCCTCTGACTTAAGGGTATACTCAAATAACCACATTCCCAATTTTGGGTAAACACAATTTGTGTTTATATCAAAATAAGCAAATATCTTGCAAGAAACATCTAAGTAAGTCATTTATCTCTATACTTTATTATGTAGGGCATATCTGCAGACAAATAAAATAGAACTCTAACTACTCTGTTCCTTCCAAATGAATAAACAGACAAAGCTGAGCTTGAGAGAAAAATGTAGTCTGAGGGGAAGTCTGGGCCTATTGTTTCCACCGTATTTTTCTAAACTCATGAGAACCTAGGAAAGAAATGTTAACTCTTCATACCTAAGGTCTACAACAACCTAGCAAGTGTGGAATAAATCAATTTTAACTTTTCTCATTGCTACCATTACTATTTCTAACAAAGTTTGTTATATTCTCATGAAACTAAAAATTTAAAGTATAATAGTGCTGATAGTTCTTTTTTCCAAAACCTTATTAATGTATACCCACCTTGTTAGCAAAATCATGCAGTAAGTGTAGCATATACTGGTCTATGACATGCATATCTGCAGCAGGAATGGAATCTGTTTCTGGGTTGAAACCAGACACATTTCCCAAAAGAAAGCGGAGTGTATTCCTAAGCTAGTCATATTGGGGGAAAAAAGAAATGACACAATAAGTAAAAAATATAAGTCCTTTAATATTCACTGAAAAGTTATTTTATGCTATAATTAAATTTCAACTCATGCCATTTTCTTAATGCAATATTTCTTTTGTCATTCCTAAGTAAGACTACTATGCAAAAAAAAGGTAAGTCTTATCTCAATAGCCATAAGATTGAATTCTCATTATATTTTATGTAACCTTAGGTGAAATTACTTTTAGTGGTCCAATTTATTCATTTGTCTAGGTAGAATAATGTTATTTTCACCTACTTCACAGGTTAAGATAAAAAATCAAAGGGATGAATGAGAAAGGTCACTGAGTACATAAAAAGAAATAAGGCAGCTGCTAAAGGGGCAGGGAGGCAGCATCTTCTGGTCTCCTCTAACTCCACAAGAGGAAAACAGAATCACCAGCAGCAGCCCAAGGCCTGTTCCTATGAGGCCAGACATGCTGCCACCCCCCAGCCCTCTTACCAACCTTGAAACCAATCATCCCTCCCGCAGCATCCACCATCTCCTTACTGGGTTTGATAATTCACTGCAGTGGCCACACAGAACTCACCGATTATGGGATTTATTAGGGAAGCAACAGGTTACAATTCAAGTTCAGGAACATGCTCAGGATACAGTTCTTCAATTAGGACAGTCTTCCCTCTGCTGTGCCCTTAGACAATCCTCTCTGGACCTTGGCCTCTTGGCCTGGCCTCTGCCTTTGTGGGCCATGTAAGCCTGCCACTCTGTTCTGTGCCTCTTGGTTCCACAGCTGCCATCTCTCGGCCGGGAATCCCTCTCAGCTGGGCATCTCTCTCAGCTGGGTATCTCTTTCAGCCAGCAGTGAGATTCCCTCTCTGCCTCTAAGAGGGCTCATTTTGAGCCTGGCAATGGCAAAACTAACCAATTCCAATATTAGAGTTCTACACACGTGAGAGAGAGTGAACTTTCCCAGAAGAGATTTTGTGCTGCTCCAACAGAAATACCCCAGGTGGATGACATTAATAATCAAGAGTTTAAAAGCAGCTACTCACAGGAATCCTGTGGGAGTTACAAAGACTATGGCTACAAAAGCCATACCATGTAAGTCACTACACTGCAGCAGCATATAAAATCATTAATATTACGACCAATGTTCTTAAATAAATTATTACAAGATATTTTTAAATACTCATAACATGGAGACTTCATTTATTCAGTTTTGCAGTCTCTAAAATGTGGCTTTTTGTTTGCTTACAATGCTTTTGTAACCTTTTCATAGAAAAATAATAAGAATAATGAATCTCACCTTGCTAATATCATCTCTGGCAGCATTAAGTACAGATGGACCAACTGTCACTTCAGTGAAGACATTGGACTCAGCTACCCACCAGCGAAGAACATCAGCACCATAAGGTGGCTCTTTGCTTTGATCCTTTTCATTGAGAAAAAACATAAACAGACCGTCTTTCAATTCCAATTTGTTGAACAAATGTTTACTCAGAAATGTTTGAACACAGAATATAAGTTTAAAATATACAAGCACTGTAATGAATAAAAGCTAATAATCCAAGCAATCAGGATGCATCTAAAAACAGTAAGGACGGCAAAAAGGAGTATATACTCTGCAATCCTGTTCAATGCACAGATGTTAATACCTAATCTCCGTCCTGTTGTGTCTGTGTGCATCTATTACAGCTGGTGGCTAGATGGAAGCTGTGCCCTAGATATCTATTTGACAGGGCAGGGGGGAAAAGGTAGCTTTTTCCTTGCAATATTCCCTACTAACTTTGTCAAAATGATTATAGGGCATTGTTGTTGTTGTTGTTGTTATTTGCCATCAAGTCAGCCCCGACTCCTAGCAACCCCTCCTTGGGTTTCCGAGGCAGTTATCACTACGGAAGTAGGAGTGCCCAACCTTCCTCCCGAGGAGTGGCTGGTGGGTTTGAACCGCCAGCCTCCTGGTTAGCAGTCAAGTAGAGGGCAGTAAAAAGCTAAAGGAGTAAAATAATAGACATATGATTTCTTTCATAAAAGCAATTCCAAAATAAACTAACTTATCAGCAACTCCAGATTTGATATTGATTAATGACTTGCTTTAAAATGTATACATGTGAAGGATATGAAACAATGAAATCTGCACTTACAAGTTACAATTTCATTTTTTTCTTATACTGCTTTGACATTTTTAAAATTTAGAAAATTAAAAATGAAACAGGATGGCTCAGGACCTAACTAGAGAATCAGATTTGAATTAAGCAATAATCTCATCATTTTTTCATTAAAATCATATATGATTTAAAAGTCTAGATTTTTTAACATGGTAAGCATCCTCTGTTAGTATGATGTTGTTGTTAGGTGTTGTCAAGTTGTCTCCGACTCAGCAACCCTATGCACAGAACAAAACACTGCCCAGTCCTGTGCCAGCCTCATGATCTGCTATACCTGAGCCTATCATTGCAGCCACTGTGTCTATCCCATCTCGTTGAGGGCCTTCCCTTTCTTCATTGACCCTCCACTTTACCAAGCATGATATCCCTCTCCAGGGAAAGGTTCCTTCTCACCACATGACCAAAGTAGGTGAGATGACATCTGGCCATTCTCGCATCCAGGGAGCATTCCAGCAGCACTTCCAGGACAGATTTGTTAGTCCTTTTAGCAGATCACGGTACTCTTAGCATTCTTTTCCAACACAACTCAAAAGCATTTACTCTTCTTCGGTTTCCTTATTCACTGTCCAGCTCTCATATGCATAAAAGGTGAATGAAAATACCCTGGCTTGGGTTAGGCACACCTTAGTCTTCAAAGAGACATCTTTGCTCTTCAGCACATCAAAGAAGTATTTTGCAGACTGCTAACCAGAAGGCTGTGGTTCAAACTCACCAGCCACTCCTTGGAAGGAAGATCGGGCAATCTAATTTCATAGTGATACCACCTCGGAAACCCAAGGAGGGATTGCTATGAGTTGGGTCCAACTCCATGGCAGTGAGTTTGGTTGTTTTTTTTTCTGCCCAATGTCTGATGTCTTGACTGCTACTTCCACTGCTGTTGACTACAGAACCAAGTAATATGAAATCCTTGACAACTTCAATCTTTTCTCCATCTACCATGAAGCTGTTTTTTGGACCAGTTGTGAGGATTTTTGTTTTCTTTATATTGAAGTATAATACATACTGCAGACTGTAGTCTTTAATCTTCATCAGTTAAGTGCTTCAAGTCATCTACACTTTCAAGAAAGTTGTGTCATCTGCATACCGCAGATTGTTAGTCTTCCTCCAACCCTGATGCCACATTCTTCTTCATATAATCCAGCTTCTCAGATTATTTGCTCAGCATACAAAGTGAATAAATATGGTAAAAGGATACAATCTTGACACACTCCCTTCTTGATTTTGAACCATGTACTATCCCCTTGTTCTGTTCGAATGACAGCCTCCTGATCTATGTACAGGTTCTTCATGAGTACAATCAAGTGTTTTGGAATTCTCATTCTTCTCAATGTTATCCATAATATCTTATGACACACATAATCAAATACTTTTGCATAGTCATTGAAACAAAAGTAAACATCTTTCTGGTAGTCTTTGCTTTCAGCTAAGATCCATCTGACATCATCAATGACATCCCTTGTTCCACGTCCTCTTCTGAATTGAGTTTGCATTTCTGGAAGCTCTCTGTCCATATACAGCTCCAAGCATTTTTTGAAAATGGGCCTCAGCCTTAATATAGAACCACACTCAAGCCTCCAAGCCCTGGACTTGCTTACCCCAGGCCCCACCCTTTAAATAGAGCCATCTCCAAGTGAAAAGTAGCCCGTTTTCTTTACAATGAAGTAAAGTATTATAAAGGCTTTGGCTGTACACTTAAGTCTTACAGCAAAAATAAAGTGAATTTTTAGGGACTACCTACTTGTCCTCCATTGATGACAACATCAGGATTAATAACATTCCCAAGAGACTTGGACATCTTTTCTCCCTTTTCTCCAAGAGTAAATCCATGAACCACCACAGCCCTGAGAAGAAAAATGAGCCACTTTAAAGAAAAACACAATCACAATGATCTTTATGAAGATGATTTACAGTTTAAAAAAATGATCTAGGTTTGACACAAAATAGGAATTTCTCTTGACAGATTATAGATGAAAGTTTTTGAAAGTCTAATTCTCAGCAGACAATATATCATGAGTATTAAACAGTAAATAAATTCTCTACCATCCACAGAACTTTAGATGTTCTCATTCACTGAACAAATATTAGCTAAGCACCTATTACGTACAGATTTGATCATTAAAACCAATTAGAAAAGTATGTCTTTATTACCCCAAAATTATCTTCAAAAACGTAATTTGAGAAAAATAGTGTCTGCTGTTCTACTGGTTTTTTAAGGCATGTTATATAAGAAATATCAACAAATAAATTGTTTTGGGTGGGTTTTCATCCTGAGATAGCCAAATCATAAGCTATTTAAGAATCTTTCCGATTAGGACTCTCTGTCTACACATTTTAATAAGATATGGCAAATATATGTAACTAATTAAGAATCACTGATTTAATAAAATTCACCAAAGGAATGTTTCAGTTCATTAGTCACTTGTGAATTACAAATGAACGGGTATTTGAGCTCAGACTGTCTTCTCTCAACCTGAAATACCTTCTCTGAAGTTCCTCCTAGTCAAGTCTTAACATATTTCAAGATATAGTCTACACAGGGCTATATGACAGGCAATGCTGACTATATCTTTTTTAAAAGTTATGATCTTATGACTTTAGCTCAGAGCGACAAGACTTCTCTGTATTGTTTTCCACTTTTTCTTTTTTAACCTCAAACTCTTCTTGTTCTTATTTTGCTAATAAGAATGTAAGCTAATTAAAGGTAATATTTTGTATGTATTACTTAGCATAATGCTTCACACACTGGCAAACTCACCGTCGAGTCGGATCTGACTCACAGCGACCCTTCCTTGGGTTTCCAAGGTGGTATCACTACGGAAGTAGATTGCCCAACCTTCCTTCCCAGGAGTGGCTGGTGGGTAGCAGTCAAATGCCTTACGCACTACACCACCAGAGCTCATTGGCAAGTACTCTGCAAAAGTATACTGACTCATTTAGCTAAGGTAAAAGTACTTACTTATAAGGTGCTTTTTTCCTTGCTGCCACACTTGTTAATAAAGAAGATTGAAACCAACCCCCAAGTTGGTCTTTTCCTTCCACGTACAAATCTGCTCTTTGGTCAGTACCTCAAAAATAAATATAAAAAAAAAAAAATGCAGCAATTTAAGTACTTAAAATAGAGAAATAAAAATGAGTATGTATCAAAAGCATTAAAATAAAAAAAGTAACCATGCTATTTATTTATTGTGTTATGCTATTCCCAATGGCTAGATTATATTAATGTGAGCTGTCCCCATCAATGTTGCTTTATTATTCAAAATAAAGAAAAAAAACCTTGAAGTATAATCTCCCAAACTCTAGATAACTAAAACATTATCTAAATTAGGGGCTGATTTATAATATTTATCAAAATTTCCAGTTAAACCTTTTGAAAAAATAAACTAATGTTTTTATTAATATAAAAAATATTTGTTCAGCATCTAATAATATATGTAGGAACTCTGGTAGCACAGTGCCTAAGGCATCTGACTGATAACCAGAAGGTTGACAGTTCAAACCCACCAGCCACTCCATGGAAGGAAGACTGGGCAATCTACTTCTGTAAAGGTTTACTGCCTCAGAAACTCAAAGGAGGTCGCTGTGAGTCAGAATCATGCACACATATGTAATTTTGTTAAATTCTTATGGTAAGTCTTATCAGGTAAACAAATATTACTTTATCCCCATTTTACAGATGAGAAAGGAGGCACAGAGTAGTAATTGCCCAAAGTTACACAGATAGTAAGCAGTGGAGATGGAATTTGAACCTAGACAAGCTGGCATCATAGAGCATGCTGTTACTCAAGAAGTCATGCTATTTGAATGTTCTTGATTTTGATAACTAAATAAATCAGGAAAAAAAAAGTATCTTATAAATAGAAAATCAACCAATTTGACAGTGATCCAATCAAAAGATGGGTAAAACATGAAAAAGCTATTAGTCTCACATGTCTTAGATGCAGCAAGTATGGGAGCTACTTTACATCACCATTCAGCAGTTAACTATTATCTGAGATAACAGCACCATTTTGACAAACAACAAAAATAACAATTATTTCATGCAAAACTCATCAGGATGAACAGATAACTTAGAAAATGATAGTAAATATTTGGGAACCATATATATGATAAGTTTAATATCTAGAATATGTAAAGGACTCTTACAATTCAGTAACAATATGACAAACAAACCAACTAAAAAATGGGCAAAGGGACTTGAATAAACATTTCTCCAAAGATATACCTACAAGTGGCCAATAAACACATAAAAAGATGTTCAAGGTTATTAGTCATAAGGAAAATATAAATCGAAACCACAAAAGTCACCTCACAGCCACTTAACTCACTGCCGTCCAGTTGGATTTGACTCAGAGCAACCCTTCCGTGGGTTTCTGAGGCAGTATCACTACAGAAGTACATTGCCCAATCTTCCTTCCAAGGAGTGGCTGGTGGGTTTGAACTGCCAGCCTTCTGGTTAGCAGCTAAATGCCTCAACCACTACATTATACCACTAGGATGGCTATTATCAGAAAAACTGAAAACTAACAAATGTTGGTGAGGATATAGAAAAATTGGAACTCTCATGCATTGCTGGGGGGAGCATAAAATGATACAGCCACTATGCAAACAGTTCAGGGATTCCCTAAATGTCAAATGTAGAATTACTATATGACTCAGGAATTCCACTCCCAGGTGTGTGTATGGGTGTGTGTGTATGTGTGTGTGTGTGTATATATTTAAGACCTGAAAGTAGGGACTCAAACAGATACATGTATAACAATGTTCACATTACACAACAGCCAAAAGGTGGAAGCAACCCAAGTATGCATCAATAGATGCATGAATAAACAAAATGTGGTATATACATACAATGGAATATTATTCAGCCAGTCAAAGGAATAAAGTTCTGATACATGCTATAACATAGATGAATCTTGAAAACATGCAGAGTGAAATAAATCAAAACCAAACCCACTGCAATTGAGTCAATTCTAGAGAGTGTAATTGCCCCAAAGGGTTTCTAAGACTATAAATTTTTATGGAAGCAAACTGCCTCCATCTTTCTCCCATGAAGCAGCTGATGGGTATGAAGGCCAAACTTTTGGTTAGCAGCCAAATGCTTTAACCACTGCACCACTAGAGCTCCTTAGGGTGAAATAAGTCAGACACAAAAGAATAAATATTATATGATCTCACATATATGAAATATCTAGAATAAGTAAATGCATAGAAAAGAAAATTACTGGTCTCTCCCATCTAGAGCAAAGAAGAGGAAGACAATCAAAGATGTAAGGAAATCAAAGGATTAATAGACCTCATAAACATCAACCTCCAACTACCCTGAGGCCAGAGCTAGATGCTCCCTGGCTACCAACTGCTCTGACTGGGATTACAATAAAAGGTTCTGGTAGAACAGAAGAAAAATGTAGAATAAAAATTAAAATCATAAAGATCAGGTTGACTGGTCTGATACAGACTAGCAGACCCCCGAGCCTATGGCTCTTAGATACCTTTCAAGCCTGGGACTGAACTCACTCCGCATGACTCAACTTTCAGCCAAACAACAGACAGGCCTATAAGGTAAATAAGACCAGGAAGGTACACACTCACTAGAAAAATCAACCATATGAGGTCAAAAGAGAAGTATTTTCCTATGGCTAAAGCTAAGAAAGCAGAAAAGGCTGAGAAAGGACTAAGGGAAATAATAAATCAGCAAGGAAATAGATGACTGCTGTTACACTGTGCAGACTACAATCAATGTTAAAAAACAAAGCATATATAAATTGTTGGATGGAAAACTAATTTCACCCAAAACATAATAAAAAATTTTTAAAAAATTTATTAGTGATCACCAGGGGCTGTGGGGGGGGGGTGGTGGAGAGGGAGCAGGGAGAGAATGCGAGTTATCACTGAAGGAGTACTAAGTTTCTTTTTGAGATAAGGTAAAACTTTTGGAAACGGAAAGTAGTATGGTAATGCAATTAATGTCACTGAATTGTACAGATAAAATGGCAAACTATTTGGTATACATATTATCACAATAAATTTTTTAAAAACTCATCAAGGAATGCTATACCATGGTGTGGACAGGAAGACTGAACATTGTGAAAATGTCAATACTACCCAAAGCAATCTATACATTCAATGCAATTCTAATCTAGATTCCGTTAACATTCTTTAAAGATATGGAAAAACCAATCATTAATTTTACATGGAAAGGAAAGAGACCTCGGGTAAGCAAAGCACTATTGAAGAAGAAGAACAAAGTAGGAGGTCTCACATTGCCAGATCTCAAAACCTACTATACAGCCACAGATGTCAAAACAGCCCAGTAAGGGGCCAACGGAGTAGAACTGAGAACCCAGAAATAGATCCATCGACCTGTGGTCAGCTGATTTTTGACAAAGGTCTGAAATCCATCACATGGGGAAGAAATGGTCTCTTTTACAAATGGTGCTGGCAAAACTGGACATCCATTTCAGAAGAATGAAACAAGATCCGTACCTCACACAAAGACTTAACTGTGAAACCTAAAACTATAAAGTTGCTCAAGGAAAAACGAGGGGCAAATTTAGGGGTCCTCATTTATGGCATAAAAACACTGTCAACCATAACGCAAAATGCACAAACAGCAGAAGATAAACTAGATGAAATGGACCTCCTAAAAATTCAATTTTTATGTGTTTCCAAAGACTTCTCCAAAAGAGTCAAAAGAGAACCTACAGATGGGGAAAAAATATCTGGCAATGACGTATCTGACAAGGGACTTATCTCTAAAATTTTTAGAAAACTCCAACACCTCAACAACATAAAGATAATCCAATTAAAAAATAAGCAGAAGACATGAATAGATACTTCACCAAAGAGGATATCCACGCGGCCAACAGACATATGAAGAAATGCTCATGATCATTAACCATTGTGTTGTTTTTGTTGTTATGTGCCATTGAGTCGGACCCGACTCATAGCCACCTCTCCTTGGGTTGCCAAGGCAGTATCACTACAGAAGTAGATTGCCCTATCTTCCTTCCGAGGAGTGGCTGGTGGGTTTGAACCACCAGCCTTCTGGTTAGCAGGCAAGTGTCTTAGCCACTATACTACCAGAGCTCCCCATTAACCATTAGAGAGATGCAAATCAAAACAACAATGAGATACCATCTGGTCCCAGCACTAATAGCAAAGTTCAACAAGACAGAAAATAACAAATGCTGGCAAGGATGTGGAGAGATTGAGACTCTCATACACTGCTGGTGGGACTGTAAAATGATACAACCACTGTGGAAAGCAGTACGGCAATTCCTTAAAAAGTTGGAATTAGAAATCCATTTGATCCAACAATCCCAGTACTAGGTATATATCCTAAAGAAGTGAGAGCTAGGACAAGAACAGATATATGCACAGCCATATATATGCACAGATATATGCATATCTTTTTGCAATAGCAAAACGATAGAAACAACCTAGGTGCCCATCAACAGAAGAAGGGATAACCAAACTATGATACCTACACACAATGGAATACTATGCAACACTAAAGAATAATGTAGAATCTGCAAAACAGAGTGAAAGAAGTCAGTTACAGAAGGACAATATTGTATTAGTTCATTATTGTAAAAAGTCAAGGAAAGGTTTACATATGGAAGGAAATGTTCTTTGTTGGTTACCAGGGGTGGGAGGGGATGGGAGGAAACACTGCAAAATTTTTTTTTTTAAATACATTAAAAATTTTAAAAATACAATAATAAATTCAAGGAATGCTAAAAACCAAAGTCATACCCACTGCTGAGTCAGTTCTGACTCACAGCAACCCTATAGAACAAGAGAGAGATATCCCACTGACATTCCAAGGCTGTAATCTTTAAGAAAGCAGACTACCACATTCTTTCGTCCATGAAGTAGCTGGTGGGTTTGAACTGCTGACTTTTTGGTTAGCAGCAAAGCATTTACCACTGCACCATCAAGGCTCCTCCAAGAAATGCTAAACTACAGGGTAAAAGTTTGATGAAAATATAGGGTATTTCCAGAGAGTGCTTTACAATACAGAAAACTGGCAGACATCTCCTTAGCCATATGATCAAAGTTCAAACATAATGGGACAAATAGATACTATGTAATAGTCCTGCCAAAAAATGTATAACCTGAATCTAATCATGAGGACACAGGACAGAAACACAAACTGAGTGACAATCTGCAAAATAAACGGAACTAAATCTTCACCCAAATCCTAATAAAAAAAAAAAATAAACGGAACTACACCATCAAAAACAACAAGGTCATGAATGATAAAGAGAAGATAAAGTGACATGACAAATCAAGGCAAAATGTGATCCTAGACAACAAGTTTAGATCTTGGCCCATTTGTTTTTTTCTTTTCCCATAAAATATACTACTGGGCGAACTGGTGAAATTTGAATAAGGTCTGTACATAGATAAGAACAAGGAATCAATGTTAATTTTCTGATTTTGTTATTTGTGCTGGTAACTTAAGAGACTGCCCATGTTATTAAAGAGTTCTGTTGGGACTGCGGCTAAAGCCTTTGTTTGGCAGCTAACCAAAAGGTCAGCAGTTTGAACATACCAGCCGCTCTGCAGGAGAAAGATGAAGCAGTCTGCTTTCATAAAGATTATTGTTGTTGTTATGTGCTGTCAAGTCAGCCCCGACTCACAGTGACCCTTCCTTGGGTTTCCTTGGGTTTCCGAGGCAGTATCACTATGGAAGTAGATTGCCCAACCTTCCTTCTGAGGAGTGGCTGGTGGGTTTCAACCGCCAGCCTTCTGGTTAGCAGTCAAGTGCCTTAGGCACTATGTTACCAGAGCTCCTTTCATAAAGATTACTGCCTTGGAAATCCTATGGGGCAGTTGTACTCTGCCCTATAGGGTTGTTATGAGTTGGAATCGACTTGATAGCTGTGGGTAGGTCCATGTTACTAGGAAATACACACTGAAGCATTTAAGGATAAAAGGGTATCAGGTCTACAATTTACCTTTCAATGATACAGAAAACCCATGGACAGAAAGAGAACATTAAATGTGATAACATTTTAACATTTGGGAAATTTGGATGAAGGGTATGTGGTCATTCTTTACACTACTTTGAGACTTTTCTGTAAGTCAAAAGTATATAAAAAGTTTGTGGAGGAAAAAAAGAAATATGAAGTATTTGGGGAATATAATTTTAAATCTAAACTCACAATTCTAAGAAGCCCCCATTCCCTTTCAGATATAAAATGATGATTTTTCCTTATGTACTAATATAAGAATTCAGAGTGTCTGGTGGGTTTGAACCACCAGCTTTCTGGTTAGCAGTCAAATGCCTTAGACACTATGTCACCAGAACTCCCATGACAAAGATTACCTGGGTGGAAATGGAAAGACAAAAATTAAAATGACTGAATTAAACCAGTGCAAGTTCAATTCAATTAACATTACTGAGAACTTCTGGCAGCATAGTACTGAAGGCATCTGGCTGCTAACCAGAAGGCTGGCAGTTCAAAGCCACCAGCCACTCCTTGGAAGGAAGGCTGGGCAATCTACTTCTGTAGTGATAGTGCCTCGGAAACCCAAGGAGGGGTCGCTATGAGTTGGATCTGACTCGAGGGCAGTGAGTTTGGTCTGGGATTATACAATCTGCACTATGCTAGACACTGGGGAAATAACAACGAAGAAATACAATGTCTGCCATCTTGGAACTGACTGACATCTAATCAGTAGATTTTATGATAAACAAGAGTTAACTGTGATAGGTGTTACCAAGAGGACAACACAGGGTTTAACCTAGTCTGTGTTGTTGTTGTTAGGTGCCATTAAGTTGTCCCTGACTCATAGAGACCCTATGCACAGCAGAATGAAACACTGCCTGGTCTTGTGCCAGCCTCATGATCCTTGCTACACCTGAGCCCATCATTGCAGCCACTGTGTCTATCCACCTAGTCTGTGCAGTGTGGATAGTCAAAGGTAATAGATAAATATAAATACCTATGCAAAGGCAAGAAAATGTTTTATGCAACATCTAGAATGTTACATCTATATCCCACTTTTCTTCTACTAACTTGTAGCCCTTATATGTAACCATTTAAACTTTTATGATGCCACATTCAAACCTCATCCAACCCCAAAACGTTAACTTCCTACTGATGACCATGTTTTGGATAAAGCAATATGCAATAAGATAATTACAGAAAACCAGTGGAAATCATTTTGTGAAATGAGTAGGTAATGGAATAGCAGAAGCCATCCCTAACCCCTACTTTCTTTGAAAAGTACTACTTCTGGTCTAGTGAAAAGATTACTAAAAGTATATAACCATGGATTCCAACTAAAGTTTGATCATCTTTGACATTTTTGTGGAAACTGTTCATTAGCTCATCTATAACACAAGGCTTAGATCATCTCTAAGATCTTTGCCAACTCTAAAATTTTATAATTTTAAGAAAAGCTGATTATTGCATAAGGACCTCCACATAGTAAGAGCACTTTGAAGACTACAGGGGTTGTCAGACTACCTGAGTTCAAATCCTGACTGCAACACTTACTAGCTGTGGAGATTTAGGCAAGTAGTTTACCCTTTCCAATGCTTCCATTTCTTCTTCAATAAAATGTGGATCATAACAATATCTACCTACCTCATAGGTGTGTTGTAGACATTAAATAAGTAATATAGGACAATGTTTAGACCATAATAATGCCTGGTCTGAGACTAAGTTATGTGACCATCACTTAATTTGGCTCTGATCAATTTCATTTCCTCTTCTGAAAAATGATGGGGTCTGATTATTTCAGTGATGTTCAGTTTTGTTTTATAAAACTGGATGCCTTGGATACCGCCAAGTAAGACCAAGGAGAATGAACTGGGTAAGAGGAGGGAGGAAATTTCCATTTTTATGTATCTTATGTATAGTGGTTCTAAATAGAGTTTCATCTGGGGATAAAAAAGGTTTGGGAATCACTGAGTTAGACAGTCATCAAGGGTCCTTCCAGGTCTAAAATGATATTATAGCAGGAAATTATCTTCTAAATAAAGCAAAAACACAAGTAACTAATTACAGATGTCTTCTAAATAAGATCTATATAATTTTAAAACTTCTAATACATTCTATTAAAAATTACCTTGAAGAACATGAGCCCATGAAGTTCCACTGTCAAACCAGATATCTAAAATATCCTGACCTGGAACATATTCCAAAGCACCAGGACCACCAACCTAATTAGAAATATAATAACATTTTAAAATTACACAAAATCATAATATACAGAGTCAATACCAAAAAAAATCTTAAGAAAATAAAATACAATCATTAAATTCAAAATTGTTAAATGAAATTTAAAATATTTGAAAATATTTCACAACTAAATACAATTGCCTCCATTTGTTTATGGTCAATTAATAATTACAAATTTTCCAGTGGAAGTATAAACTGGCTTTTATTTTCTTAAAACTAACTTCCAATTTGCATTTTTTGATGTGTGATGCAATCTGCTAACTTTAATTCAGATCCTATAAAGTCCTTCTGTATCAATGTGAAGAACTATTCTCTCATAATTTTAGGAGTCTATAAACCATTGTTTTAGTCACAATTGTTATTGTCATGTCAGCCTCCGCCTCACGGTAAACCTATGCACAATGGAATGAAACACTGCCTGGCACTCCGTCACCCCATGATTAGTTGCAGACTCACTTTACTTCACCTCACTGTCGTCAAGTCAGATCTGACTCATAGCAACCCCCTCCTTGAGCTTCTGAGGCAGTATCACTACAGAAGTAGATTGCCCAACCTTCCTTCTGAGGAGTGGCTGGAGGGTTTGATTGCCAGCCTTCAGGTTAGCAGTAAAATGCCCTAGGCACTATGCCACCAGACCTCCCACTGCAATACATAGGGTTTTTACCGGCTTTTTTTTTTTTTTTTGAAGTAGATCAAAAGGCCTTTCTTCCTAGTCTGTCTTCATCTGGAAGTGCTACTGAAACCTATTCAGCATCATAGCAACATGCAAGCCTCCACTCATGGATGGATGGGTAGATGGGTGATGGTACACATGAGGTGCACTGGTTGGGAAAAGAACCACGGTATCCTACTTGGAAGGCAAGAATACTACCATTGAACCACCAGTGCCCCTAAAGTCAGAATTATATTAGCTTAATCAACCAAGTCATTCAAAATCAATCTTGGCCTTCGTGAGACTATGAAGATCATCACACTATGCTGCTATATTAAATACTATGCCCATTTTCAAACTATCGACATAATTTCTAGTGAATACATTCATTAACTTTAAATGATAATGCCTTTAAATCCCAAGGATCTCACAAGTTGTCAATAAGTCATGCAATACACATAGAATGTTAAATACAGATAGAAGTTTACCTGAGATAAGATTTCTTTTGGAAGAAGCTGCTCAGGGGGAAGAGTCCACCAGATATCACTTCCATGTTGTTCCACTAGTTTAATAATATGCTCAATGGTTTGACTATTTTGGAGAGTAAAGGCAGAATTATGCAATTTACTATTGTAAATAATACCAATTTTTTAAAAATTATATAATAGTAGTAATATTTTCAACAAGGGTATAAAGTCCATTTAATGGAGAAAGAATAGTCTTTTCAACAAAGGATCATAGGACAAATGGATTTCCACATGCCAAAGAATGAAGCTGGACTCTGACCTTACATTATACACAAAAATTAACTCAAAACAGATCAACCACATAAATATATGAAATAAAACTCTTAGCAGAAAACACAGGGACAAATATTCATGACCTTAGATTGGCAATTAGTTCTTAGGTAAGAAATCAAAAGTAGGATCACAAAAGAAAAAACAGATAAATTGAACTTCATTTTTTTTTTAAGTCCTGTGAATCAAAGGATAATATTAAAAAAGTGAAAAAGACAATATAGAGAATGAGAAAAAATATTTGAAAGTCATATATATGGTAAGGATTTAATATCTAAAATATATAAAAACTCCTAAAATTCAACAATAAGACAAAACAAATATAAAATGTGCAAAAGACTTGAACAGACATTTCTTTGAAAAAGATATGCAAATGGCCAAAAAGCACATGAAGAGATACTCAAAATCATTAGTCATTAGGAAAATGTAAGTCAAAACCACTAGAATGGCTAGCATCTCTCTCACACACTCTTTCTTATACACACACACACACACACACACACACACAGGAAAGTAACATGTGTTAGCCAGGATATGGAGCAATTGGAACCCTTGTATATTGCTGAATATAAAATAGTACGGCTACTGTGGAAATTTTTTGTCAATTTCTCAAAATGTGTGAACACAGAATTAACAAAAAAACAAAAAAACAAATTTACTGTTATTGACTCATAGTGACCCTTTAGGATTGAACAGAACTGCCCCAACAGAGCTTCCAAGGCTGCAACATTTAAGGAAGCAGACATCTTTCTCCTGTGGAGTGGCTGCTGGGTTCAAACCACTGACCTTTTGGTTAGCAGTCCAATGCTTTAACCACAGCAGCACCAGAGCTCCTAGAATTACCATGTTGTTTTGTTGTTAGGTGCTGTCGAGTCCGCTCCAACTCATAGTGACCCTATGTAGAACAGAAAGAAACACTTTGCCTGGTCCTATGTCAGCCCCACAATTCCTGCTATGCCTACACCCATCATTGTAGCCACTGTGTCAATGTCAATCCATCTTGTCGAGGGCCTTGCCCTTTTTTGTTGACCCTTCACTTTACTAGGGAACGTTCCCTTCTGGCAACATGACCAAAGTCAGTCAAATGAATCTGGTCATTCTCACTTTCAAGGAGCATTCTGGCTGTACTTCTTCCAGGACAGATCTGTTCACTCTTCTGGAAGTCCGTGGTACTTTCCGTATTCTCCGCCAACACCACAACTCAAAACCATAAATTCTACTTCGGTCTTCTTTATTCACTATCCAGCTTTCACATGCATATGAAGCTACTAAAAATACCATGGCTTGGGTTAGGCGCACCTTAGTCTTCAAAGAGAGATCTCTGCTCTTCAGCACTTTGAAGAGGTCTTTCTGGGCATATTTGCCAGAAGAGTATGTCGTCTGATGTTTTGACTGCTGCTTCCTCAGGTGTTCACTGTGGAACCAAGTAACATGAAATCTTTGACAACTTCAATCTTTTCTCCATTTAACATGATGCTGCTTATTGGTCCAGTTGTGAGGATTTTTGTTTTCTTTATATTGAGGTGCAATTCACACTGCAGACTGTAGTCTTTGATCTTTTACCATATGACCCAACAATTCCATTCCTAGGTATATGCGTAAAAGCAGAAACTCAGAATAGATACATGTATACAATGTTCACAGCAGCATTATTCACAATAGCCAAAAGGTGGAAACAACCCAAGTGTGTATGAACAGATGACTGGATAAACAAAATTTAGCATATACATACAATGGAGTTATCATTTAGCCATAAAGAGAATATGGTGACATAAATGAACCTTGAAAACACTATGCTAAGAGAAAAAAAGCCAGACACAAAAGTATACATATTGTATGATTCTGCTTATATGAAATACCTGGAAGAGACAAATGCATAGAGAAAGAAAGACAATTAAGAAGTTACCAGAGGCTGAGGGGAAAGGGGATAAGAATAGTTATTCCTTAATGAGTAGTTTCTCTTTGGGTTGATGAAGAAGTTTTGGAAATAGATAGCGACGATAACAACGTAAGATTTTAGTATACTCAATGCTACTGAATTATGTACTTAAAATGATTAAAATAACAAATTATATATGTAAAAAATATATATCATGAAATATATTATATATAAATAATAATAATACATAACCACAATGAAAAAGAGAAACAGTGATACTATTTCCTATTTGCAGCCTTGACCTTTCCCCCTAAGCCTTTAGTGGTATAGCTTCAATTACCTGCTTGCCTGGTTGCTGTCATCTAAACTTCAATACAAATAACATAGATTATATATGTTGTTGTTGTTGTTATGTGCCATCAAGTCAAACCCGACTCATAGCGACCCCTCCTTGGGTTTCCGAGGCAGTTATCACTACGGAAGTAGGATTGCCCAACCTTCCTTCCGAGGAGTGGCTGGTGGATTTGAACCGCCAGCCGACTGGTTAGCAGGCAAGTGTCTTAGCCATTATGCTACCAGAGCTCCCAGATTATATAATACCTCTTTAAAAAAAAAAAAAAAAGGCTTCTCCTGACATCCCTATTCCAGTCATAGATGTCTCTGTTTCTATCTATTTTCTATCCAGGTACCTGCACTCATAACTCTTAATTATCTCTCCTTGTCTCAATTTCTGCCCAACTTAAGCCAACGCATTCTGTCCGTTCAACTTTGAAATATTACTGATATTTGTTCCTTTATCTCACTGACAATATATTAGTCCAAACTCATTGCCTTAATATGAAATTGATGCAGCAGTCTGACTTTTCCCCCACTCTCATCTCTTTATGTGACATGCCTTAAGAGATGCATTGTTAAAACTGCTTTTAGCACACCAATCCCCTGTTCAAAAACTTTCAATGACCCCCTCACTGCTCACAGTAATTAAGTACAAATCCATCTAAGACGCAATGCCAAACTAGAGCACAGGGTTCAACAACAGATAATCTAGGTATGTCCTGACTCTGTGACTTTTTTTTTTTTTTAATTTTTATTGTGATTTGGGTGAAAGTTTACAGAGCAAATTCAATTTCCATATAGCAGCTCACATATACTTTGTCTCATGCATTGACTGCAATGTCCCACAATGCAACAGCTCCCCTCCCACTTCTTACCCAGTTACCTCTTCCCTGTGTCCTTCCTTCCCATGTACTCCTACCCTCCAAGCTGTCTCCCTGTGCATACACAGCCCTTCTATTCTCCCATGACTGATCTCTCCAAGGAGTGTATCTACCTAATGTAAATGTTAGCTCATACGCCTGTCTTTTGTTTGGCTGGAAGCCATAGGAGTAGGTTCAATTTCAGACCTGAAGGGCAGCTAGGAGCCACAGTCTCAGTACTTCCATCAGGGTCTATCAGACCAGCAAACCTGGTCCTTTTTTTTTTTTAAATGATTTTGAATTTTGTTCCATATTGTTCTCCCACTCTATCCAGGATCTCCTACATAGATTCCTCTCTGAGTGGCTGACAGCGGTAGCTGGGCACCATCTAGTTCTTCTGGTCTCATAGTCCTATAGGCTGAGGATCGGATGGTGTACCAGTCACTTGGACTAATTGTTTCCATGCATCTTTGATTTTCTTCATTCTTCTTTGCTCTGGACAAAGAGAGACACATCGTTGCATCTAGACGGCCACTTACAAGCTTTTAAGATACCAGTCGCTACTTGCCAATGTAAGATATGGAACAATGTTTTTGTGTAGTATGATATGCCAATTGAGTTTGATGTCCCCTGCAACTATGGTCCCAAGCCCACAGGACCAACTATTCTCTCTCTCTGGGTAGCTGGCTGTGGCCAAGAAGTGACTAAAACCTTGTCTCTTGTAAGCTCTACTACATACCTGGGAATACTTACACCAGATACAAATACACTTGTAGAACCATTATCTGCCAATCCTATACATAGTCTTAGGCACACTCCCTCCTGCATAGACATACCTAATAGTTCAGCCTGTCTACCCATCTATTTACCCATAGATCAATGTTTGCCTTCACTGACAATGCAGTACTATATGTGCAAAAGGGTTCACGTTTGTTGTCTGTACCTCCCATGCACCTCTCTGACTTCCTCTTCCTCCATGCCACCATGTTGATCACTCACATTTGGTACACTGCCCTTCTCTTCATCCAAATCAATACTTGTCTATATCTATCTAACAGTATTCCCTCCTCTTCCCTCCCACCCCTGGTAACCAACAAAGAACATTTCCTTCCATGTATAAACCTTTCCTTGACTTTTTACAATAACAAATAACAGTATTTGCCCTTCTGTGATTGCCTTATTTTACTCAGCATAATGTCCTTCAAATTCATCCAAGTTATGTGGTGTTTTGCAGATTCTAAATTATTCTTTAGGTTGCATAGTATTCCACTGTGTATATGTGTCACAGTTTGGTTATCCATGCTTCTGCTGATGGGTACCTAGGTTGTTTCCATCTTTTGGCTATTGTAAATAATGCTGCAATGAACATGGGTGTGCATATATCTGTTCTTGTCTTGGCTCTTACTTCCTTAGGATATATACCTAATAATGGGATTGCTCAGCCAAATGGTATTTCTAATTCCAACTTTTGAAGGAATTGCCATACTGCTTTCCACAGTGGTTGTATCATTTTACAGTCCTACCAGCAGTGGATGAGAGTCCCAATCTCTCTGCATCCTCGCCAACATTTGTTATTTTCTGTCTTGTTGAACTTTGCTATTAGTGCTGGGGCAGGATGGTATCTCATTATTGTTTTGATTTGCATCTCTCTAATGGCTAATGATCGTGAGCATTTCTTCATATGTTTGTTGGCCGCCTGAATATCCTCTTTGGTGAAGTGTCTCTTCATATCTTCTGCCTGTTTTTTAATTGGATTGTTTGTCTTTTTGTTATTGAGGTGTTGGAGTTTTCTATAAATTCTAGAGATAAGTCCCTTGTCAGATATGTCATTGCCCAATATTTTTTCCCAATCTGTAGGTATTATTTTGACTCTTTTGGATAAGTGTTTGGAAGCACATAAAAATTTAATTTTTAGGAGGTCCCTTTCATCTAGTTTATCTTCTGCTGCTCATGCATTTTGGGTTATAATTGTTAGTCTATTTATGCCATATATTAATTAGGGCCCCTAAATTTGCCCCTAGTTTTTCCTTGAAGAACTCTATAGTTTTAGGTTTCACATTTAAGTCTTTGATCTATCTGGAGTTAGTTTTTGTGTATGATGTGAGGTACAGATCTTCTTTCATTTTTCTGCAAACGGATATCCAGTTTTGCCGCACCATTTGTCAAACAGACAATCTCTTCCTCATTTAATGGATTTCAGCCCTTTGTCAAAGATCAGCTGACCATAGGTTGATGGATCTGCTTCTGGGTTCTCAATTCTATTCCACTGGTCTATGTCGTTGTACCAATACCAGACAGTTTTGACTACTGTGGCTGTATAGTAGGTTTTGAGATCTGGCAGTGAGAGACCTCCTACTTTGTTCTTCTTCAATAGTGCTTTAATTATCCAAGGTCTCTTTCCTTTCCATATAAAGTTAGTCATTGGTTCTTCCGTATTCTTAAAGGATGTTGATGAAATCTGGATTGGGATTGCACTGAATATACAGATTGCTTTGGGTAGAAATGACATTTTCACAATGTTTAATCTTCCTATCCACAAGCATTGTTCTTCTATTTATGTACATCTCTTATGGTTTCTTGAAGTGGTGTTTTATAGCTTTCTTTGTACAGATCTTTTGTGCTGATTCTCTTGACTTTTTAGACACATTACCATGCAAAAGTGCTAAAACTTCTCTAAGTCCTGGTTGTCCCTTCTGTTAAGGAGAATGATATAATTCATAATCCAGTAACGATTTACTGAACACATTCAATGTTTTAAGCACTGTTTGAGGCACTGGAGATACAGCAGATGATAAGACAAACAAGAATCCTTCCTTAATGGTTGTTGTTGTTGTTGTTATATGCTGTCGAGTCAGACCCAACTCATAGCGACCCCTCCATGGGTTTCCGAGGCAGTATCACTATGGAAGTAGATTACCCCATCTTCCTTCCAAGGAGTGGCTGGTGGGTTTGAATCGCCAGCCTTCTGGTTAGCAGTCAAGTGTCTTAGGCACTACGCTACCAGAGCTCCCAATGAAACCCACTGCTGTCGAGTGGTATCCAACTCATGGAGAACCCTCCTTGGGTTTCCGAGGCTGTATCACTACAGAAGTAGACTGCCCAACCTTCCTTCCGAGGAGTGACTGGTGGGTTTGAACCACCAGCCTTTTGGTTAGCAGTCATATGTCTTATGCACTACGCTACCAGAGCTCCTGCCTTAATGGAGCTTACATTTTAATGATACTTCCCCCTGAACTGTTGAAAACGAAATTAGATTATACACATAAAATGTAATAAAGTATCTAACATGCAATAGAAGCCCAATAAATGTATATCAAATGAATACTAATATTGGTCAAATTCCTTTGGGAAGACATATATATAAATGATTTTCAAATTAAACTCAGGGAAAATTTATACTGAAGTTTCTCACAAGAATAATATACTTTTATTTTATTACAGTATTTATCAGAGCTTTGCTGACATTATAACTTCTTCCAGTTGCTTTCTATTAAGGTATAGTTTATATAATGGTCAAGAGCATGGACTCTGGAGCCAGACAGCTTTGGTTTAATTCCTGGCTCTCCCATTTAGTAGGTATGTGACCCTGGGCAAGGCACTCAGGATCTCTGAACCTCCGTTTCCTCATCTGCAAAACAGAGATAACAGTATCCCTCAAAGACTTATTGTAAAATTAATTAAGCTAAAACATATAAAATGCTTATTAGAACAATGGCACATATTAGTATTTATTATGTAAGCATTAGTTATTATTCAAGCTGATTCTCTGAAGTTAAGTAAATCTAGATGGAATTAATTTTGTGGTAATGATTTGAGAAAACATGCATCCATATTAATATTTAAAGATTAAAATAAATGTAGAAACTCCAAGTTTCTAATTGTCCTCTCTTCTACCACACTCCATTAATTCAAGTAACTAAGAATTCACTGTGGGCCTGTGAAAGCTAATGGAAATGGAGAGGGTACTAGAAAAAAGTATTAAGTTGTTCAACTATATCTGCTTCTTACTACTCATGACTTTGTAGAGCAAATCATATAACTTTTCTGGGTCTGATAATTATAGATAAAGTGAATCATTTATGAAAAAGTGTGTGGGAAGCAAAAATCAAATGACTAATAAAAATAAAATATGCTCTACAAATTAAAATTTTAAAAGCAAGGTGTCACTAAATTGGCATATTATAAAAGGACAGATTGAAAAAGTAAATGCTACTAGCACCTACTCTGAAGAAATTATAAATAACAATAATGTAAAATGGACAGAAGTCCATATTTCTAAGACAGTTATTCATTTTACATGAACTTTAACAGTAAAGATAAACTTTTGTGATATGAGACCATAAAAACTTTGTGCAATAATTATCTGCTTATGACAATACTTAGTTAAATATTACTTTTTATATAGTTTACACAGAACATTTGATCAGTTAAGAAAATATGAATGTACTGTAATGGAAAAAAACTGAATAAACCTAATGTTATTACCTAAAAAGGACACATTTTTAAAAAAAGAAAGGTAGTAGTGAAGTTCATACATACACAGTTACTGTGGATATGCTGTTCAAATCAATTATAAAATTTTCATCAAAAACACTGATTCCAAAAATAAGCATCATTTTGCCTTTACTTTTTTACAACGTTATTATTAGGTCAGCAATTTTGAGTAAACTAAAACTGTAATAGTTTAAATGCACTATATTGGAAACACACAGATAAAATAACACAGAAATATAAGGAAGTAGTAAACTAAGAGGGAGCTCTGGTAGCATAGTGGCTAAGGCACTTGACTGCTAACCAGAAGGTTGGTGGTTCAAACCCACCAGCCACTCCTTGGAAGGAAGGTTGGGCAATCCTACTTCCGTAGTGATACTGCCTCGGAAACCCAAGGAGGGGTCGCTGTGAGTCAGGGCTGACTCGACGGCACATAACAACAACAACAACAACAAAGTAAACTAAGACAGAGATGTTAGACTTAACATTATTATCAACCCAAATAAAAGCATTTCTGTCATACCACATATTTTATTTTTCAAAGCACTTTACAAGCACTCACTAATTGCATTCATAGAAATACATACTTAGAAGCTCTTGACAGATAACTGAAGGTTCTTTAAATCATGGGCCTAACAGAATTAGAACCAGGCCTTGAAATTATGTCTCCAGAAACAATGTTCAATACTATTTTTACTTCTTTATTTTGCCTAATTCATCTGTAAAGACAACCACTGTAATTGTGAACTGACAATTCTATTTTCTGTTTGCTGAGCAATGGCAAAATGATTATTATTATTATATGCACTATTAAAACTATAAACCAGAGATGAAGTCAGGAAACTAGAGACTGTCAGATTAGTGTGTTGACAAAGCACAGAACTAAGTCCAAAGACCAGACTCTACTTTGACTTATTAGATAGTGAGAAGAATAATTCACATTATTTTTCTGAGCTTCATTTTCTATCACCACTGGGGAAAGGTCTGAGAAAGAAAGACTATGTAAAAAATTTGTTCTAAAGAAATAGAAAAACTTTAATGTTACATATAATTACTAACCTGATAACTATAGATTATATTAGCACATCATATTAGAGTGCTGAATTCAACTCTACTAAGGTACTAGACTGCTAATCAGAAGGCTGGCAGTTCAAACCCACCTGCCACTCCTCGGAAGGAATATGGGGCAATCTACTTCCGTAGTGACACTGCCTCAGAAACCCAAGGAGGGGTCGTATGAGTCAGGTCCGACTCAACGGCACATAACAACAACAAAGACTATATACTACTGCTTTATATCGTTATGCATGAGATAATTCAATGAACCTTTAAAATGACATTTATTACTTAACTATACCCAAATACATTATTGAATTCATAATTAAAAATACCGAAGAAATTTCTAATTTTCCTGTTACCATATTAAGGCAACTATAAAAATTTTACCTGGTATAATCAAAAACCTCTAATCTAACTAAAATTCAGTATCAAATGCTGTATTTCCTTATAAAAGATCAGTAATTCACTTAGATATACAATATTTCTACTATAAAAAGAAATTTGGTCTCATACATAATTTATTTGCAAAAGCAATATATATTTTTTTAATCATACAGGTCTCTTATTTAAGTGAGGAGGAAATTTTTTTGATTTTGTCTTTCTTGTGGTTTAGTGCCTAAGGCATTTGACTGCTAACCAGAAGGCTGGTGGTTCAAACCCAGCAGCCACTCCTCAGAAGGAAGACTGGGCAATCTACTTCCAAAGAGATACTGCCTGGGAAACCCATGGAGGGGTCGTTATGAGTCAGATTTGACTCGACAGCAGTGAGTTTCTTTTTTTTTTTTTAAATAATGCTTACTAAAAATGACACAGTCACATGATGTTATTTATATCACTGAATCCTGCAGGTTTTAATTTTTAAAAATCCAATTTTAAAAAAGCTGTCATAAATAAAACTACATACTACCAAGAAAATGTCCCAACTAACATTTTCTTCATTATATATGAATATAAATCTAGACAAAAATAATTTTTTTCAATATATCCAAAAGAAATATGACACATTTTGAAGAGGGGGAAACAAGAAGCTCTTATCTCATTAACAGAGCAAGTCTCACTAATATTTAGAGCAAGACTTGCTTCCTTATACTGTCTCATGAAATACAAAAATATCTATGTGCTAATTAAAATTATACTGAATGTATTTTATTAAGCATTATGTTCTGCAATTCAGTTTTACTTTGAAATCTTAGACAACTATATTACTTGTATTTATAAAGTAGTATGGTGATTAAGTTTGTGTGTCAACTTGGCTGGGCCTGGTTGAGTGGCTGGGCAGCTGGATGTAGTATTCCCCATGATGAGACTGATAATCAGCTCCATGGTGGAATCTACTGTGAGCAGCTGAGTAGCTGCCTTATGGATGTGGTCTGCTTCCTGTATATAAGGAGAAGCCTTGGGGAACAGTCTCTAGCTTATGGCACAGTTGAACCCTGTGTGTAGCTGTGTCATTCAGCAGCCTGCCATGCTCTGCCAACCTTGGGACTTTCAACAGACTTGAATTAATAGCCTGCTGTGTGGTTTGGTAACATTAGGACTATGCCATTCTATTTGTCGACCTTGGAGTTGTTAGCCTCAGCAGCCAGTAGGGTGCCTGAGTGAAGAGATGCTTATAGCTTCAGTGGGCTGGGAGCAAGAGGCAGAGCTGAAGTCCAAGGTCCAGGGGCTTTCATACAGCCCCTAGAGCCTGGCACTTGGAACTCGGACTTAAAGCCACCAAATTGTAATAATAAACTCCTGTTTGTTAAGACCATCCCATTTGTGGTATATATTCTTGTCAGAGTGGCACTAGGTAACCAGAACAAGTAGTAAAATAAAGACAACTCTAGAGTTAGAGGTTTAAAAAAATGAAAATTATGACAAGTAAGAATGAAGATTTCAAAGACAAAAACATCCTTACAACCCAATCAAATTAAAATTTAAATGCAGAGAACTGACATCACATAGGAAAAACTTTCTCCTGTCTTGTACTCTGGCATTCTGAAAGATCCTAAAAATTTGTGGCATAGAGTTTGAAAACCAAAATTTACAATAAAAATTATGACAGCCTACAAAACTGAAATAACTATGTTGTATTGCAAGATAAAGATAAATTTAATGCTCAAAGAAAATCTAGAAAAAAAAGGTGGGGGAAAAAATAGGTAAAAGCTACATAAGTGCTCAAAAGATGCTTATTGCAGAACAGCAAAAAAGAAAACCTAGAAAAGACCCTAAATGCTGGGAATGGCTATATTCATTTGATTTTCAGACACAGGACCTAGAAAAACATTAAGAATTAAGCTATTTTTAATGGCTCATATTCATTCTTACATAATTGGCTTAAATTATCTCTTATTCTCTTAGCATAAATACCAGAAAGTAGAATTTTTTACAATAAAAGTGGGATCAAGATACTAAAAAAAAAAAAAATTTATAAGCAATTCCTTGTGATACTCTGAAGATGCATATATGAAAAATATGCTGAAATATTCTTCAGAAAAAAATAAAAGGAATAAGTCTAAATTTTTCTTTGGAAATTTAAGAATCTCCCCTTTACTCTGTTAATAATAATGTATATTTACCACATGGTTAACTTATAACCTAAAGATCATTGTAAATTACTGTTGATAATAGTAGGTGAAACCAAGTTATCACTATATAATCTATATGCTTCCATTTTAATGCTGTATTTCAAAAAGCAATAAGCCCATCATAAAACTCTGTACTTTACTCATGGGCCTTATCTAAACACATGCATTACGTGTCCTTTCCTAGGTTTCAATCAGTAAAATGTCACTAGGTAGTTTGAGCAACTGTAACACCAACCAATCATTTCAACTTTGATATCAACTGAGCCGAAAGCATATTTAGCGTGTTATTGGAAATTAAGCAGCATTAAGATTGCTGGAAAATGAAGAAAGTGTTGCTGTTATTCCACTGTTGCCTGTGTTTGATCTTCATAAGCAAAACAATAAAGACTATAAGAAAACTTTTCTTCTGCAAGTTACTGAAATAAGAATGAGGTAAGCAGCTAAATGGTTTATATTTTATTTACTAAATTTAATTCTAGAAGACAATGAAATTTCTTGAGGAAAATCCATTTTTTATTTTAATCCTATGCTTATCTATTTTAAAGGTAATAAGAAATAATTTGAGAATTTTTTCTTTAAGAAACATCCTTTTTTTTTCATTGTTCACCAAAGACCGTTACTATTAACATGAGTAAAAATCTGAGATAGTTATAGCTAACACTTAAACTGTAAATTCATTGTCTGTTTTTGGTAAATTTGTCTTAACTTCCAGGAATCAGGTACTAAATTTCCTAAATTTATATATTATTACATTAGTAGTGTTAAATTGATTACAATCATCTGAAATTATGAAATTTAACCAATAATTTCTTTTCTTTCCTAGGTAGTCAGTCAACACTTCTAATTTTATTCTTTAATTCTAAAAAATTATTTATTTTGTATTTATTAACTAGAAACAGATTTCAATAAAAATTTTAAGAGCATTATATTACAGATTCAGAAAATGACTAATGATGTTAAAGTCTGATAAGGAATTATTTCTTGAGAAAATACAAATGTAAATATAAAATGCAAATGAGAAAAACAAAATTAAACATCAGAGTTTTGAATCTACCAGTCCCTAAACTTATTAAGAACATGAATAAATCAAGATTTTCTTCTGTGAAACAAGCAAACTTAGAGATAATTTATAGACTTTCATCAGGAAAAGCAGAATGAATCTTTTGATTTGCTTAATGGAGTCATCAAATGTAACAGCAACTCCATGTGGACTATGTACCATTTCCAGTGGAGATGCTGTTACTTTTGATGGTTACCAACTTGCTACAATATAAAGGAATAATGAAGAAAGATTAAAAAAGAAAAACAAAACATGGCCACTTACTTTTTGTGTGATTAACAAAGAAAAAAGGCTACCTTTCATTCTAATAAAACTAACAAATAATTAAACATTAATATCAATTTCCTTGAATTCAAGTGTTATGCTATACACAGTAACTCAACAGTAGAAGAGAAGAATCATCATTAAGAAATGGTATACAGGAAAATGACCTATGAATTGACAGACAATATGACTATGTTTGTCTGTCATTTCTGTAGGCCAATATTCTGTATGTCTCTGCTGCTTCAAAGTCAGAAATCAACTGATACCATGCAAGCAACACAATGCCAGCTACATTGGAAAGTATCTGTAATACACTATATAAATGTAGTGACTGTAAATAAAACATAAATGATACCTAATGAAAATGTGCTTGTGTTTTTCTGATAAAGCTCACATATATTTCACCTAGCTTACTGATCAATCGATCTATGTACCATTTTATTGTCATGATTAAATACTGGTCATTAAACCAACCTGCTCTAGTTACTTACACACCATACATTTATGATCTACCTCAATCAGTTCAAGGAAATTCCCTAAAAATATTCATCTCTAAATGCTGAAAAGAATGAGAAACAACTGTGATGGCTGTTAAAGATTTCTTTAAAAGAAAACTTTCCACTGTGGAATTTTAAACAATAGTTGTACAATTTATCTCAACTATAATCACTTTAACTTTCCATAGAGCACTAAATTGTAAGAACAGCATAAATATCAATATTTAGGCCAAAAAGTCTCATCTCTAAATTGTAAGTAATATTGAAATATTAATAAGTTTCTGGTCTCTGTCCTCTGGTTTCTTTTCCTAAGACATATTCTTATATCTACTAAAAAGTATGTACTCCTTAACCAAGTGTTTAAGACTCCCCACAATTTGCCCCAAACAACCTTTCTTAGTGTTTACCTTTCTGTTCTCTTCACATACCCTACAGTCACAGTTGGTTCTTCTACCAGTTGCCACCAAGTAAACTCTGACTCACTGCAAACTCATGTGTGTCAACTGTGCTCCACAGGGTTTTCAATGACTGCTTTTTTGGGAGCAGAGCACAAGGACTTTCTTCTGAGGTGCCTCTGGGTGGATTCGAACTTCCAGCCTTTCGGTTAGCTGCTGAGTACAATAAGCATCTTCACCACCCAGGGACTCCATGATTTCTATAGATAGGCAATATTTCCCACATCCAGATCTTCAGCTCCTGCTGGTCCCTCTACTTAGAAAACACTTTCTCTATTTTCCTACCTATTCCTCAGGTCTCAACTCAAATGTCACACCTTCTATGAATGAGGCAAATGAGCTGTTTCTCAAGGTTTAACATTTGGCAAGGCAGACCCTACTGTTCCTCTGAGCCATGTTGCCATAATGTATCACAGTCACATGACATTGCATGACAGAGTGAAACAATGTATATTTCAAGCTGAAAAGGAACTTTCATACAAAGGATACTAGGTGATTAAAAAAAAAAAAAACTTTAATCAACATTTTTAAAACTACTAAAATACATATGTAATTCACGAAAGTATCACTTAAAGAAGCACTGATAATATTCACAATGAAAAGTAGACCTGATTTCACAAAAATGTTAAAGAACTCAAGCTGGGGATAGTTGAGCCTATGTCTATAGTCTCTTCAAGTCCCTCCCCATTACTTTCTGGCCTCCATGCCCTCCCCATTCATCACTAGATCCTGAACTGATGAAATGTGTAAATATTTACCGAAATGTATTTAACTCTTAACTTACGCTACAGTGTAAATCAGTAAAAATCCCAGTTACCAAATGAAAACAAAACACTAAAAGAAAATGAAAACCTAAAATATATTCCAAAAAAAAAAAAAGGTTAATATTCCTCTTTCAATATGTTAATAACAACAAAACTCAAAAATCAAACCCAACCCAACCCACTGCCACTGAGTTGATTCCAACTCACTGAGACCCCCATTGGGTTTCCAAGGCTATAAATCTTTATGCAAGTAGATTGCCTCATTTTCTTCCCACAAAGCAGCTGGTGAATCTGAACTGCCAACCTTCTGGTTCGTAGCCAAACGCTTTACCAACTATGCCACTAGAGCTCCTTAACAAAACTCAAAGCTTCCCTAATTTTATTAGGAGATAAATTAGCTGGACTACCATCTCACTAGGAGCTCTGGTAGCATAGTGCCTAGGGCACTTGACCGCTCACCAGAAGGCTGGCGGTTCAAACCCACAAGCCACTCCTCGGAAGGAAGGTTGGGCAATCCTACTTCCGTAGTGATACTGCCTTGGAAACCCAAGGAGGGGTCGCTATGAGTCGGGGCCGACTCGACGGCAAACAACAACAACAACAACCACCATCTCACTAAGGATTGGGAGCACATCAGTCTTGCTTACTGCAGTTATTAGCAGTGCCTATGGCAGCTCTAGTAGCATAGTGCCTAAGGCACTTGACTGCTAACCAGAAGGCTGGTGGTTCAAACCTACCAGCTACTCCTCAGAAGGAAAGTTGGGCAATCTACTTCCGTAGTGATACTGCCTTGGAAACCCAAGGAGGGGTTGCTATGAGTCGGGTCTGACTTGATGGCACATAATAACAACATGGGAGATCTGGTGGTGTAGTGCCTAAGGCATCTGACTGCTAACCAGAAGGCTGGCAGTTCAAACACACCAGCCACTCCTCTGAAAGAAGGCTGGGCTACTTCTGTAGTGATACTGCCTCGGAAACCCAAGGAGGGGTTGCTATGATTTGGATCAAACTCGATGGCAGTGAGTTTGGTTGTTGGTTTAACGCTAATATGTATAAAATGCCTAAAAGTGTTTCTTGAATGAACAAATGAATAGCACCCACCAATATGGCACGATGTGCTCTATTCCAGATTTTTACATTTATTATGTAATATTCTTAATAATCCTTCCACAAACACTGTTTTCCTATTTTATAGAAGAGCACAGACTCACAGAGATTAATTGCCCAGTCTCACATTTCCCTTAAAAAAAAATCATTATTTCCAGGTATTTTATTCAATGTACATAAGAAATTACCAATAGTCCACTATTTTTCTTTCATTTTTAAAGAAAACACAACTCACTTCAAAATGCTGAAAAATTTTAGAAAGAGTTCTACCTGTTGATCAAGAATTCATCCTTTGTCTTATGATGAAAAACAGGAATTGGAACACCCCAAACTCTTTGTCTTGATATACACCAATAGGGTCTCCTGTCCATCATTTCAACCATGGCATTCAGTGCTGACCCAGGAATAAATTTCACCTTTTTTAATAATTCCTGCAATTGATTCACAAATCAACGTGTAGTAAAAAAAAGAAGAACAATTTTTCTAGACCTGTCACATTTTTCCTAATGCAGTTCTTTATTTTGGATGTTTATAGTCATTCACACGCTCCTTCCCGATACACCAATACCCACCAAAACAAACTAAAACAGCAGATTTCAGAGCAAATGAGGGTAAAGTAAAAACGAGGCCACAAAGGATTCAATAAATAATATTAAGAGTGGACTTCACTTTGGAGGGTGTGACGAGATTTTATAACACCAAACTCCTAGCACTTTAAATAAAAGCTGCTAATAACAGGTTTAAAAGTATTATACTTCAATAAACTATTAAAAAAAATCCATTGCCATAGAGTCAATTCTCACAGCAACCCTACAGGACAGAGTAGAACTGCCCCACAGACTTTCAAAGGCTGCCAATTTTTATGGAAACACACTGCCACATCTTTCTCCCATGCAGTGGCTGGGGGGTGCAAACTGCTGACCTGTTGGTTAGCAGCCAAATGTTTTAATCACTGAGCCACCAGAGCTCCTTCATTTAACTACAGCTAAAATCAATTCATCCTTTACTTCAGTCACTTTTTTATAGCTTAACAAATAAGCTACCAGACTGCAACATAACCTAATTATACATCACACAGTTTTGCAAACCAGAAAAAAAAAAATCTAAAGTAAGTTATTTTCTATTCATTTATTAACCTCTCAAGAACTTTCCCTTACCAGCCCCCAACCCCAAAAGTCCCAATTACTAGCATTTGATTTCATTTCATTCATTACATTGGTCAATTACCACAAGATGAAATTATACTGCCAAAACGTTTGGTAGTAAACTAAAAAAAACAGAATCTGTTATTTTAAAAAATCTCTCTTATCCCTTAATAAAGCCATTTTTATATTTTCAGAAAAAAAACAAAAAAAAAACCAAACTCACTGGTGTTGAGGCAACTCCGACTCATAGTTTTAAATGGTTTCCTCACTTACCTCAACTACTAGAAATCCCTTTCTCCAAAACCTGTTGTAGCACCACCTATTGGCAGAATAGCAATATCTCTACAATTCAATTTGATTAAAATTTAATTTTAAAATGCTGATAATGTGAATACTGACTGGATATTTGATCTTGTTAAGAAATAATTATTACTTTCTTTTAAGGTGATGACAACAGCACTGAAGTTATATTTTAAAAACTTTACCTTTCAGATATACATACTGAAATATTTATGAAAGAAATAATGCCTGGACTTTACTTCAAATAATCCAATTGCTAGTGGGAGAAAGGTAGGTGATAGGAAGGAGTGCAAATAAAAACAAGATCAGCCAGAAGTTGATTATTGTTTATGGTGGTATATTATCGATTTTCTCTACTTCTGCAAAGAGCACTTGACAATTTTTCTACAAAAAATTTAGATCTGGGAGGTCACTGGAATTCCAACATACATGAAAAATGAGAGGTTAATTAATTTGACAGAGTCACACAGATAGTAGGTAGATTTTTCTGTCCAATGTATTGAACATTGGTATATTATTGTGATGGTGTTATATTATCTATTTTTTCTACTTCTGCAAAGAGCACTTGACAATTTTTCTACAAAAAAAAGTTTAAAAAAAAAAAAAAAAACTTGGCTTAAGCAAATTTCATCAGACTTGGATGTCCTACTACCAAAAATCTATGCAGAGGTAGCAGTTACTCATCTTAACATTTACAAGTAAGGAAGACAGGCTTCATTAGAATGTCAAAATGAAGAAAAAAACAATCCATATCACAATCCACACTATGAGTTTAAAAAATGTAAATTGCTATGCATAGTTTTGGCTGTTGTTGTTGTTGTTGTTATATGCTGTCAAGTAGGACCTGACTCCTAGCGACCCATCCTTGGGTTTCCGAGGCAGTATCACTACGGAAGTAGATTGCCCCATCTTCCTTCCGAGGAGTGGCTGGTGGGTTTGAACTGCCAGCCTCCTGGTTAGCAGTCAAGTGCCTTAGCCACTACGCTACCAGAGCTCCCATAGCTTTGGCAAGGGCCCCAAATTATCAAGTGGAAAAATAAAGAAGCTAATAAATAAAGCAAAATGTCTGTGTATTCTGCCTGATTATCAAATACGTATTTGACTCCTTATACTTAAAATACACTGAGCCCTTTCATTCAATAAAATCAAGTTGTTTATGAGCTATATTATACATATATCTTATATACACATACATATATATGTATGTTTGCATGAAAGAGCTCAAATGTGTATTAAATATTTAGAACACTGGTTATGTAACAACTTTTCAAATGGACTGCAATTATAATCTGAAGTGAGCAAATGGGTTTTAAAAAGTTTTACTATGTGCCTTATGTGCCAGACACTGCTCTGGGAACTTTTATTCACTTACCCCATGAGGTAGGCAATATTACCACTTTTATATAGATGAGGAAACTGAAGTTCTAGGAGGTTTAAACAACTGGCTAAACTCAGTTCTGTCTTAATTCTACTTTCAATACATTGGACAGAAAAATCTACCTACTATCCGTGTGACTCTGTCAAATTAATAACCTCTCATTTCTCATGTATGTTGGAATTCCAATGACCTCCCAGATCTAAAATTCTACAACTTTACGAAAATAAATCATAACAGCAGCAATCCCTTTCACTCCCAAAACCTCACCTCAACCTCACATGCAACCACATCATACTGATAAACCTAATCCCTATTAGAATGCCTTTTATACCTTGGCCGTAGGCTTAATATCCATGATATTCACAAACCACTGTTTACTGGCACGAATAACCACTGGTTTTTTAGTCCTCCAGTCATAGGGATAGCTGTGTACCAATTTTTCTTCTTTCAACAAATTCTTTGCAGCCTGAAGCATCTTTATAACTTAAAAAAAAAAAAGGTAGTTAACAATTTGTATTAGACACAATTAAATAGTACTGTGATAATCTAAAATACTCTATCCTCTCATGGTATATAAATCTAAATCTAGACCAACAGGTGCCAACAACAGTAGTCACCCCCCAGGTGTCAAAAGCATAATCTAGGAATCTCTTGGCAGATAAAACAAGGACTGAGTAATGTAACCAGATTTCAAATTATGCCATTCTCAAGGCTCTTCACTTCAAAGGAAAGATGAACAGGCTATATCTAGAATTCTAAATTTGAAATTTAGAGTCATCTTTCTTAATGGTAAGAAAATAATCTTCAAATGGTCTTTAGCTAATCCAGAAGAAACCTAGTAGGTTGAACTATGTTCCCATAAAAAATATGTTCATGTCCTAACTTCTGGTACCTTCACTTCTGTGGTCTTATTTGGATAAAGGGTCTTTGAAGTGTAATCAAGTTAAAATGAGGTTACACTTGATTAGGATGGGCCCTAAATCCAGTAATTAGTGTCTTTATAAGAGGAAGGAAGGACACACAGACAGACACGTAAGTGGAATGAAGCCCACATGACAATAGAGGCAGAGATTAGAGTGATGCAGCTATAAGGCAAGGAACACCAAGATTGCCAGGAACCACTAGAAGCTAAGAAGTAGCAAAGGATTCTTCCCTAGAGCCTTCAGAGGGACCATGCTCCTACCAATAAATAGATTTCAGACTTCTAGCAGCCAGAACTGTAAAAGAATAAAGTTTTGTAGTCTTAAGTCATCAAGTTTGTGGTAAGTTGTTATGGCAGCCCTAGGAAACTATATATCAGGTCTAATTACCTTAGGAGCTCTGGTGGCATAGCAATTAAAGCATTTGGCTGCTAATCAAAAAGTCGGTTGTTGAAACCAATCAGCTGCTCTGTGGGAGAAAGCTGAGGCAGTCTGCTTCCATAAAGATTTACAGTCTTGGAAACCCTATGGGACAGTTTTACTCTGTCCTATAGGGTTAGTATGAGTTGGAATTGACTCGATGGCAGTAGGTTTGGTTTGCTTTATTTAACTTGCCTTAGGTCTAGTGTGGACACAAAGATTTTCATAGTACCTGGTCCTTGGATCCACAAAGAAAGGCAGAAAAGCAACTCAAAGCTGGAAGGCCCCCAAGATCACAGTACATAAACTATGCCATATAGGTCGGTGATTTACAAAGATTCATAGGGTGTAAAGAATGTCTAATTCACAGCTAACATTTAACCCCAAGCTTGACTTTATTCTTCCAAAGCAGTATTATCTCTATAGCTCTGAAAATAGTATCATTCTCTTGTTGACTGTCCTGATTTGCTTAAACACAATAGAGCAGCTTCAAAGCAAAGGATGAAAAAGTCCCAAACTCCATTTAAACTACATGTCAACATAAAATATATTAACTAATGTAATAAAGTTATATATATATATATATATATATATATATATATATTTATTTATTTATTTATTTATTTATAATTTTAGTTTTTTTCTGATGGTAAAAAGGGAAAATTGCTAGCAAAGGCTACTGCTAGCTACTCTTCAAAAAAGCATATACATATATGATTTCTTCAAATACAATACTCACCCACATCAGTTCCCTCTTCAAGGACAGCCTTATTTTGAAGTTCAGGACCTGCGACATCTGTGAAAATTCCATCTTCATTCACTAAACAATCCTGCAAAGTGTTACTTTGAATAATTAAAATATCAAGACATTTTATCTTATGGCAATATCTGGCAAGACAACATATAAAAAATATATCAGAAGAGCCAAGTGTTTCTCTATTTAGTCTTAGGAGCTCTGGTGGTGTAGTGGTTAGAGCATTTGGCTGCTAACCAAAAGGTCAGTGGTTCAAACCGACCAGTCTTTCTCTATGTGGAAAATTTGGGTTCCTCTTATTCAGTCAGTAGATATCTGTCAATTTTATACATTTAAATCACCAAAGGTAAATAAGTTATTAAATCATATGGCTAAAATTTAATAACAAAGTACAAAAAAAAAAAACCTGTTTCTTTGTCTCTATGAATTTATAAGCCTGAGGTAATGGACAGGGATGACACTGAGATTGGCCTTTATCTACAATGAAAAAAACATGCTAAGCAACTGAAGTGTGTGGAAAAAATTCAGAGAAAACTTTTTCGTTTGAAAACAAAAACTCTTCTCAATTATTTATTAAAATCAAATTGCCATTTTCAGGGACTGAAAGTAACTGGTCTATGTCACTTAATACATTAAAAAAAAGAAACAAAAAGCCTGCCCTTATATAATATATAATTTTCAATTCTAACTTTATGTTGATTTTGTGCTAATTCTGGGAACTCTTTCTCAATTAATATGAATTAATGATGCTTTAGGGTACTGTACAAACCTAAGCACTTCATAATTTAATTATGAGGACAAAAATGATAGTTTATTACACAAAAAATACAGATGTTCATTAGGATAATCACTTTAATTCTATAAAATCAATCATTAAAAAGGAAAAAAGAGGACTAGTACCATTGACAGGTTGTGTTGAGAAGCTACACTGTAATCTTCCATACCATGAGCTGGGGCTGTGTGAACCAATCCAGTTCCTTTTGTCACGTTCACATGACTTGCAGGTAAAAGAGGGGAAACTTTATCAGGAAACATAGGATGAGAACAAGTACCATTTTCCAAATCTGCACCTATGGGGAAAGAAAATCACTACTTAGAACAATTTTACCTGGCAATTCTTCTAATTACCTCTTTAATAGTAGCAATAGACTATTATGGTTAAGAGTACAGAATCTGGACTGGGCTCAAATCCTGGCTTCTCTTTTTATTTGCTCTGTGACCCTAAGGAATCTATAAAATGGGAATAATTGTAGTTCCGACCTCAGAGGGATTATCCCTCTGAGAGTAAAATTAGTTAATGTGTTTTAAGTGCTTTGGACATTTAGTACAATACCTTCCACACAATAAATGCTTAAAAATATTAGCAATTAACTCAAGTGAACAAATAACTCAAGTGAGCCCAAGAAAATTTCTCTAATTTATGAAGAACTATGACTACAGCCAAGGAAACCCTATGGAACTCAGTTCTACTCTGTAACATATGTGGTCATCATGAGTCAAAGGCCAACCACAATAATGAAGTATTATCTGTAATATGAAAACAAAAAAATTCTAGATCAACAGACTGATGACCAGTAGATTCTAACTCATTTTGTTTTTTATGATGTTATCGTTAAAAGGTAAAAGATGATAAATAATTCCTAACAGTTACTGGGCATCCATCATGTACCAGACTCAGTGCAAATTCTTATTTCATCTTCTTAATAACACTATCAAAACATGTTTTACTATCCATAATATACAAATGAAGAAACAAAGGACTCAGAAAACTTAAGCAATTTGCCGAAGATCACATAGTTAATAACTAAATCCAAAGTAAGTCTGATACTCTAAATTTAATGCTCCATAAAACTCTAGCCCCTTTTAATAATCTATTATACTTATCATACATTAATTTTTCTACACCATTATTGGTTCCTAGTTGCACTGTGTCTTTAGTTGAGATCCATAAGCTAATCTCTCTTTCTTATGTTCTGAAAATAACAGTTTTCAACCTTTAAAAGGACTACCTGGTTCTACCAATAAAAGTTACCAAGATGTATTGAATAATCAATGTTTATCCTACTTACTCTTTAATTTTTACTATTTTATATTTTTGATATTTAATAGGACAAACAGTCCCTGGAGAAGGACATCATGCTTGGTAAAAGGGAGGTCAGCAAAGGAAAGGAAGACTCTGAACAAGATGAACTGACACAGTAGCTACAACAATGGACTCAAAATCATAGAAATGATTGTGAGGATGGCAGATGACTGGACAATGTTTTCTTCTGTTGTACAGAGGGTCACTATGAGTTGGAACTGACTCGACTACACCTAACCACAACAACAACAAACTTTAATAATTAAAGAAATTTCAATTGCCCTCTAACTCCTCAGATCTTTGACACAAGTCATTCTTCATCTTTCCAAACTAAATAATATTAACTTTAAAAAAATCCATCTTCACTGAAAAAACTCTCCACTCTTATCACGTTTTCTAGCCTTACAGCAATCAAAATTATATAAGCTATTCATACCACCATAAGAGCAATACAAACATGTAACTTTGGCTTTTCATAACAACCCAGTTGCTGACTTTGTTTTGGTTAAAACAGCACACTGACTTGAGAAAAACTAGCATTTCCTTACAATTGATGACAACAAAATTCTTTCACGAATAAAATTACAAGCTCTTCTCGCTGCTCAATTTGGTTGGCTTAGCATTTTATTACTAGGAAATTATTCACAAACTTCAACACTTCAGGATACACTCTTTTCCAGATAATTTCATAATAATGTTTAAAAATATTATCTGATAAAAAACAGATTTCTAGAAAAATCTACTCTACAGTTTTCACTTTGATTTCTTTCTCTACATTAGTTCCATAAGTAAGACCACTCCTTATGGCATTATACCATACCCTTTTATATATCTTTATCATGGAAACCAAAGGTGGTGGTGGTGTTGGTGGTGGTGGAGTGCCGCTGAACAGATTCTGACTCATTGTGATCCCAGGTGACAGAACAGAACTGGCTTATAGTTTTCTAGGAGCACAGTGCCAGGTCTCTCTCCCACGGAGTTACTGGGCAGGTCTGAACCAGCAACCTTTCAGTTAGCAGCCAGGCACTTAACTGATTGATGTGCCAGCAGGGTTCCCACTCCCCATCCCTACTACCAACAATCTTGAAATGATTAGTAAGAAACAATTTCTAATTTTTTATAAAGAAAACCTATACTATACAAATGTAATCCATTTTAACTGATCAACATTTCTACAACTTTAATAAATATTACCTTAATAACTTTTCTGAAAACTCAGTTGTCACCAGCTTATTTACCTCCACTCTTCTACAGTGATGATCAGATGGCAATTCAATAACTCTCTGCACAGTAGTAATTTAAAATTAAGATACAATCCAGGCAAAAGATCTTAAATTTTAACCTCAATATCTTCAAGAAGCTCAAGAGAATGCTATCCAGCTTCTTTGGTAACATCTAGCTTATTAATGACATCTATGAAACCTATTTCTTATACCTACAAGGATCAAATGGCCTTAAACATTCTGTAGTTCCTTTCCACTTTTGACATAAAAATTATTTTATTTTTGTTGAGGTTGCTTAAACATCAAATTGTCTTGCATTGGAACTGATACATTTAGAGGACTTCCTTATTTACGTATGCAATCACTGTATTTTTTATGTATTTTCTCATGTCATTCTTTCCTTAATAAGAAATTCAGATATGTCTCTCATCATCTAAAGTAATTTTAAACTATTGTAGACTTCTATGGTTGTATTTCAAAAAGTCACTACTTTAGAAGTCTCAGGTTATAGCTTACCAAGAATTTTTTTATAGAAGCACTGTCTTTAAAATAATTTTTAGTATCTACTCAATTTACTTACTAAAATCATGTATTTCCTTATTCACTCCTTTTAATCAGATAAAACCAATTATTAATAATTAATTTTTATAATTATTGAGTACTTTCTGGAATTATTATTTTTTACTTGTTGTGCCTCTGTCAATGTTCATTTCATCCTGTACTCTAATCATACCTAATGTACATTGTCTTTCAGTGTAATCAATATAAAATACAATCTTCTAGAAAAGTAGACTCTTTATCTGTTTTTTAATTCACAAAATTCAGAAAAGCAATGAACTACTCTCTTGCTCCAAATCCTCCTTTTGGATCATCATCATCCAATCCCTGAGCTTGAGATAACAGCCAGTTGTCTGACCTGACAATTTGGGTTAACCAGCGGATGCAACCACACTTCCAGTAAGATGGAGTAACAGAAAGACAAGCTACCCAGATCTGCTTCAACAAAGAAAAGAGAAACCAATTGACACAGATATGGAAGATTACCCTGGAGCCCTGAGCTTTGAAAGGAAGGATACAGAAGTGGATTAAATACCAACTAGTACGAAAACCTGAATGAAAACACTGAATAAGAAGACAAACGGAGCTGCAGACTGTTGGCTATCCTGACAACAGGGCCACTTTGAATATTTACAAGCAGTGTTAGATTCTGGGCAGAAACCTAAGAATCAGCCCTGCTCACCAAGAACTGCATGGACAAATACACTGTGGCTGATGACTAGAAAGGAAAACAGCAAATAGGAGACAAAGTGAGCTGTGGACTGTCAGCTTCATGGAGGGTGCAGCCATTTTGATTATTTACAAGCAGTGTAGCCATTCTGGATACTTACAAGCAGCAGGTTCCAATCCCAGCAACCTAATAATAGGCTGTGTTTGCCAAGGACAGCACAGACAATCACACTGGAGGCTGACAATGAAACGTACGACATTCCCCTTACTGCTTTTATACCCCACACCCTCTTGGTGAATGGAGGTATGGCCATCACTGACCTCCACTCAACTTTGGACTTGGCAAGAATTCTATCCCACTCCATGTGCTCTAGGAGCTTTGGAGGCATAGTGCCTAAGGCATCTGACTATTAACCAGAAAGTTGGTGGTTCACACCCACCAGCCACTTCACAGAAGGAAGGCTGGGTAATCTACTTCTGTAGTGATACCACCTTGGAAACCCAAGGAGGGGTCGCTGTAAGTCGGATCCGACTCGACAGCAGTGAGTTTGGTTTGGTTTTGGCTATGTGCTCTGACAAGAGCCTGGATGCCTAGCACTGCTTCCCTGGATTTGCTTTTGTTTGTTTTTAAATTATTCATTGTTTCTTTCTTTTTTATTCTTTCTTTTTCCCTTCCTAGGTTCTAATTTTTGCTTTTTTCCTGGTTCTCATCTTTTCTCCTTCTTTTGGTTCTTCTCATCCCTTGTTTTTCTTTTTGCAGTTTTCTACTTTTTTTTTCTTTATTATTCTTTTACTCTTGTTCTTTTCTCATTTTTCCCTCTCCCCAGATACTGTGGGTTTTATTTTTCTCTTTATAGTTCCTTTGTCTTTTTAAAGAATTTCATTAAATATTTCTTCTCATTTACTGCTTTTTTTTTTTAATTGTTCCTGTTTGTTTATGCAGTTTTGTGGTTTTGGTCCTCTTGTTTTTACTTTTTTGGTGGATTTTTCTTATTGTTATTCTGTCTAATTGAGTGAGAGACAGCAACCGTGCTCATACAACCCAACTACACTGAACTACCTGTAGCTGTCATTTACTGACTGAGGGCCACCACTTGCTCCTGCACCAACTGGCCAACAACAGATGACAGCCAATACAAGCTTGCTCACCCTTAATTGCTTTTCATAAACAGCTAACAGAGATCTGTGCACACACTCTCGTTCTCTAACATACCTACCAGGAGACAGGTGGTGAGTGCCTAAGTGCTGCCAACTAGCGAATAGAGGAGCACAGTACCCTGCTTACTCAGATATATCAAAACAAAACAAAGAAAAAAAACTTGGGTGAATAACACCAACATACAATCACCAATTAAATACAAATACAATAATGTCACAATGTCTCAGAGACAACAGACTATCAAAACCCACAAAAAGATACAAGATAAAATAGCAGAAACAAGGGAACCAGAATACAGACCCAGAAAATATCCCTTAGGAAGAAACAGCATTGTAAACTCCCTGATAAGGAATTCAAAAGAATTATATTCAATGGACTAAGACACAGATCAAGGAAAACACTGACAAAATTAAGGAAAACACAGAAAAAAACTCTGGAACAATTTAAGAAAATACAAGAACAAAATGACAAAATAAATGAAACATTAGAAATGATACAAAGTCTACTAATAGAAATCCAGAAGATGAATACTAAAATTTCAGAAATAGATAATATATTGAACAGGTAAAGGAGTAGAACCAAGTCAATGGAAGAGAGAATTAGTAAGACTGAGTACATATGCTTCAACACTACTTTGTTAAAGGATCAATCAGAAAAGAGATCAAAACAAAATGAAGAAAGCATAAGATTCACGTGAGATATCATCCAGAGGAACAACCTGCATGCAACTGAAATTCCAGAACAAGAGACAAATAAAACCACAGAGAAAATTGTTGACTTGTTGAAAGCGAATTCCCCTGATATGATGAAAGAGGGGCATATATTGATTTAAGAAGTTCAACAGACCCTGTGTTGGATTGGGTTCTCTAGAGAAACACAAAAA
>NW_006921626.1:2071315-2072978 GCF_000298275.1 Orycteropus afer afer | reverse complement strand
ATATATCTGGAATGCTGTTTTTTCCAGTTTGTTCCTGGGATAGTATTACAGGTAGGCCACACCCCTGGGGAAACTCCCCCTAGACTGACCAGCCGCTTAGGACGTAGTCATGTGATCCATCATGGGAAACACCACTCACAAGTGAAGTCCAGCCAAGTTGACAGATCTTCAACTATCACAGACCCCAAATAGGACAGACCCCAAAACAAAATCACCAAGGCATATCATCATCAAACTCACCAAAATCAAAGACAAAGAAAGAATCCTGAAAGCAGCATGGGAAAAACTAAAAGTTACCTACAAAGGGCAACCAGTAAGACTAAGCTCTGATCTCTCAGAAGAAACCATGGAGGCCAGAAGGCAATGGGATGGTATATATAATACTCTGAAAGAGAAAAAGTTCCAACCAAGAATTATACACTCAGCAAAACCACCCCTCAAGAATGATGGTGAAATTAGGACATTTCCAGATAAGCAGAAATAAGCAAATCTGTTAAAACTAGACCAACCTTACAAAAGAAACTAAAGGGAGTCTTTTAAACAGAGAACCAATAATAGCAAACAACAACCAACCATTAATATACATGATGACATAACCCAGAAACCAACCCAATTATCAAAGTATCCAAAGTAAAATAAGCTTATAAGACTGTAAACAGGGAACCAGAGATATCAATTGGTAAATGAAGACAACTACAAACCAAAAAGAGGGAATAGTGTAGTTACAGAGCTTCTAAATGGTGAGGAAGTCAAGACAACTGCAAGACAGGATGGACTGTCCTACACTTGGGAAGAAAACTATAAAACACAGGGTAACCTCAAAGAAAAATAATAAACCTTCACATCAAAATTAAAGAGCACAAGCATAATTATTTAGGAAATAATAAAACAACAGCAATGAAGGAAGTGATAACACGATTCATAAACAAAATCAGCTTAGCACAGAAAGTTATATGGAGAAAAAAAATAAGCAACACCACAAAAAAACACACAAGAAATTGACAGCAACAAATCCATACCTGTGGATAATTACACTGAATGTAAATGGATTAAATGCACCACTCAAGAGAAAGAGAGTGGCAGACTGGATAAGAAAACATAAGCCATCAATATGCTGTCTATAAGAAATACACCTTAGAGATAAAGACAAAAATAGACTAAAAATCAAAGGTTGGAAAAAGGTGTATCAAGCAAATCAGAAAAGAGCAGGAATGACAATAATAATTTCTGATACAACTGACTTTAAGACAAAAAACACCATAAGAGACAAGGAATGACACTATATAATGATTAAAGGATCAATTTAACAAGAAGCTATAACCATAATATATATGCACCCAAGAAAGAGCTCCAAAATACATGAGACTATAACAGAATTGAAAGGACAGATAGATTACTCCAAGGTAACAGTGTAACCAAACCAAACTCATTGCCGTGGAGTCGACTTGACTCATAGCAATCCCTTCTTGGGTTTCTGAGGCAGTTGTTGTTGTTGTTATGTGCCGTAGAGTCGGACCCGACTCATGGCGACCCCTCCTTAGGTTTCTGAGGCAGAATCACTACGGAAGTAGATTGTCCCATCTTCCTTCCAAGGAGTGGCTGGTGGGTTTGAACCGCCAGCCTTCTGGTTAGCAGTCAAGTGCCTTAGCCACTATGCTACCAG